>NC_060257.1:88582062-88772948 GCF_921293095.1 Ischnura elegans | reverse complement strand
AAACGCAATTTCACTGCGAAGAGAAAAAAAATGTGATTTTGAGATGAATATTCTTATAATAAACACGGTTTCACTGCAAAGAGAGAAAAAATTAAAAATGTGATATGGAAATGAAAATCCTTGTTACAAACGCAATTTCACTGCGAAGAGAAAAAAAAATGGAATTTTGAGATGAATATTCTTATAATAAACACGATTTCACCTCAAAGAGAGAAAAAATTAAAAATGTGCTTTGGAAATGAAAATCCTTGTTACAAACGCAATTTCACTGCGAAGAGAAAAAAAAATGTGATTTTGAGATGAATATTCTTATAATAAACACGATTTCTCTGCAAAGAGAGAAAAAATTAAAAATGTGATTTGGAAATGAAAATCCTTGTTACAAACGCAATTTCACTGCGAAGAGAAAAAAAATGTGATTTTGAGATGAATATTCTTATAATAAACACGATTTCACTGCAAAGAGAGAAAAAATTAAAAATGTGCTTTGGAAATGAAAATCCTTGTTACAAACGCAATTTCACTGCGAAGAGAAAAAAAATGTGATTTTGAGATGAATATTCTTATAATAAACACGATTTCTTTGCAAAGAGAGAAAAAATTAAAAATTGATTTGGAAATGAAAATCCTTGTTACAAACGCAATTTTACTGCGAAGAGAAAAAAAATGGGATTTTGAGATGAATATTCTTATAAGAAACACGATTTCACTGCAAAGAGAGAAAAATTTAAAAATGTGCTTTGAAAATGAAAATCCTTGTTACAAACGCAATTTCACTGCGAAGAGAAAAAAAATGTGATTTTGAGATGAATATTCTTATAATAAACACGGTTTCACTGCAAAGAGAGAAAAAATTAAAAATGTGATATGGAAATGAAAATCCTTGTTACAAACGCAATTTCACTGCGAAGAGAAAAAAAAATGGAATTTTGAGATGAATATTCTTATAATAAACACGATTTCACCTCAAAGAGAGAAAAAATTAAAAATGTGCTTTGAAAATGAAAATCCTTGTTACAAACGCAATTTCACTGCGAAGAGAAAAAAAATGTGATTTTGAGATGAATATTCTTATAATAAACACGATTTCACAGAAAGAGAGAAAAAATTAAAAATGTGCTTTGGAAATGAAAATCCTTGTTACAAACACAATTTCACTGCGAAGAGAAAAAAAATTTGATTTTGAGATGAATATTCTTATAATAAACACGATTTCACTGCAAAGAGAGAAAAAATTAAAAATGTGCTTTGAAAATGACAATCCTTGTTACAAACGCAATTTCACTGCGAAGAGAAAAAAAATGTGATTTTGAGATGAATATTCTTATAATAAACACGATTTCACCTCAAAGAGAGAAAAAATTTAAAATGTCCTTGGAAATGAAAATCCTTGTTACAAACGCAATTTCACTGCGAAGAGAAAAAAAATGTGATTTTGAGATGAATATTCTTATAATAAACACGATTTCTCTGCAAAGAGAGAAAAAATTAAAAATGTGATTTGGAAATGAAAATCCTTGTTACAAACGCAATTTCACTTCGAAGAGAAAAAAAATGTGATTTTGAGATGAATATTCTTATAATAAACACGATTTCACTGAAAAGAGAGAAAAAATTAAAAATGTGATTTGGAAATGAAAATCCTTGTTACAAACGCAATTTCACTGCGAAGAGAAAAAAAATGTGATTTTGAGATGAATATTCTTATAATAAACACGATTTCTTTGCAAAGAGAGAAAAAATTAAAAATTGATTTGGAAATGAAAATCCTTGTTACAAACGCAATTTTACTGCGACGAGAAAAAAAATGGGATTTTGAGATGAATATTCTTATAAGAAACACGATTTCACTGCAAAGAGAGAAAAATTTAAAAATGTGCTTTGAAAATGAAAATCCTTGTTACAAACGCAATTTCACTGCGAAGAGAAAAAAAATGTGATTTTGAGATGAATATTCTTATAATAAACACGGTTTCACTGCAAAGAGAGAAAAAATTAAAAATGTGATATGGAAATGAAAATCCTTGTTACAAACGCAATTTCACTGCGAAGAGAAAAAAAAATGGAATTTTGAGATGAATATTCTTATAATAAACACGATTTCACCTCAAAGAGAGAAAAAATTAAAAATGTGCTTTGGAAATGAAAATCCTTGTTACAAACGCAATTTCACTGCGAAGAGAAAAAAAAATGTGATTTTGAGATGAATATTCTTATAATAAACACGATTTCACTGCAAAGAGAGAAAAAATTAAAAATGTGATTTGGAAATGAAAATCCTTGTTACAAACGCAATTTCACTGCGAAGAGAAAAAAAATGTGATTTTGAGATGAATATTCTTATAATAAACACGATTTCACTGCAAAGAGAGAAAAAATTAAAAATGTGCTTTGGAAATGAAAATCCTTGTTAGAAACGCAATTTCACTGCGAAGAGAAAAAAAATGTGATTTTGAGATGAATATTCTTATAATAAACACGATTTCTTTGCAAAGAGAGAAAAAATTAAAAATTGATTTGGAAATGAAAATCCTTGTTACAAACGCAATTTTACTGCGAAGAGAAAAAAAATGGGATTTTGAGATGAATATTCTTATAAGAAACACGATTTCACTGCAAAGAGAGAAAAATTTAAAAATGTGCTTTGAAAATGAAAATCCTTGTTACAAACGCAATTTCACTGCGAAGAGAAAAAAAATGTGATTTTGAGATGAATATTCTTATAATAAACACGGTTTCACTGCAAAGAGAGAAAAAATTAAAAATGTGATATGGAAATGAAAATCCTTGTTACAAACGCAATTTCACTGCGAAGAGAAAAAAAAATGGAATTTTGAGATGAATATTCTTATAATAAACACGATTTCACCTCAAAGAGAGAAAAAATTAAAAATGTGCTTTGAAAATGAAAATCCTTGTTACAAACGCAATTTTACTGCGAAGAGAAAAAAATGTGATTTTGAGATGAATATTCTTATAATAAACACGATTTCACAGAAAGAGAGAAAAAATTAAAAATGTGCTTTGGAAATGAAAATCCTTGTTACAAACACAATTTCACTGCGAAGAGAAAAAAAATTTGATTTTGAGATGAATATTCTTATAATAAACACGATTTCACTGCAAAGAGAGAAAAAATTAAAAATGTGCTTTGGAAATGAAAATCCTTGTTACAAACGCAATTTCACTGCGAAGAGAAAAAAAATGTGATTTTGAGATGAATATTCTTATAATAAACACGATTTCACCTCAAAGAGAGAAAAAATTAAAAATGTGCTTTGGAAATGAAAATCCTTGTTACAAACGCAATTTCACTGCGAAGAGAAAAAAATGTGATTTTGAGATGAATATTCTTATAATAAACACGATTTCACTGCAAAGAGAGAAAAAATTAAAAATGTGCTTTGGAAATGAAAATCCTTGTTACAAACGCAATTTCACTGCGAAGAGAAAAAAAATGTGATTTTGAGATGAATATTCTTATAATAAACACGATTTCACTGCAAAGAGAGAAAAAATTAAAAATGTGATTTGGAAATGAAAATCCTTGTTACAAACGCAATTTCACTGCGAAGAGAAAAAAAATGTGATTTTGAGATGAATATTCTTATAATAAACACGATTTCTTTGCAAAGAGAGAAAAAATTAAAAATGTGCTTTGGAAATGAAAATCCTTGTTACAAACGCAATTTCACTGCGAAGAGAAAAAAAATGTGATTTTGAGATGAATATTCTTATAATAAACACGATTTCACTGCAAAGAGAGAAAAAATAAAAATGTGATTTTGAAATGAAAATCCTTGTTAGAAACGCAATTTCACTGCGAAGAGAAAAAAAATGTGATTTTGAGATGAATATTCTTATAATAAACACGATTTCACTGCAAAGAGAGAAAAAATTAAAAATGTGATTTGGAAATGAAAATCCTTGTTACAAACGCAATTTCACTGCGAAGAGAAAAAAATGTGATTTTGAGATGAATATTCTTATAATAAACACGATTTCACTGCAAAGAGAGAAAAAATTAAAAATGTGATTTGGAAGTGAAAATCCTTGTTAGAAACGCAATTTCACTGCGGAGAGAAAAAAAATGTGATTTTGAGATGAATATTCTTACAATAAACACGATTTCACCTCAAAGAGAGAAAAAATTAAAAATGTGCTTTGGAAATGAATATGCTTGTTAGAAACGCAATTTCACTGCGAAGAGGAAAAAAATGTGATTTTGAGATGAATATTCTTATAATAAACACGATTTCACTGCAAAGAGAGAAAAAATTAAAAATTTGATTTGGAAATGAATATCGTCGTTGGAAACGCGATTTCAACGCAAAGAGTGAAAAAGCTAAAAATGTGATATGAAAATGAAAATCCTTGTTATAACCCCGATTTCACTTCGAAGAGTGAAAAAATTAATAAGTGATTTGGAAATGAAAATCGTTCTGATAAACGCGGTTTCACTGCTAATAGAGAAAAAATTAAAATGTGCTTTGAAATGAAATTCCTAGCTATAAAACGTAACTTCACTTCAGAGAATTAAAAAATTAAAAATATGAATTTGAGATTAATTTCTTGCTACAAACATGATTTCACTTTGAATAGGGAAAAAATTAAAAATTTGATTTGGTAATGAATATCGTCGTTGGAAACGCGATTTCAACGCAAAGAGTGAAAAAACTAAAAATGTGATATGAAAATGAAAATCCTTGTTATAACCCCGATATCACTGCGAAGAGTGAAAAAATTAAAATTATTATTAATATAGTATTCTACCGATTAAGGTAGGTTTCCATGGAGTATTCAAGAAGCGATCTGGGAGCCTCCCTTTTCTTCCAGCACTGCCTTCTTTAATTCACTGTAAGGCCTACTCTCTTTCAATCTCTCTAAGAATCCTATTCTTTTCCTTCCCCTCCCTCGTTTCCCTAACATTCTACCCTCCAACACCATTTTCAGCATCCCCTCACCACTAAGCACTAACTCCATCCATACCTTCTATCTCCTGCGTATCTCATCTAAAAGCTGCCTCTCCTCGCCAACCATATCCAGCACTTCGTCGTTCCTTTTCCTCTCCGTCCATTTCACCCTCTCCATTCTTCTCCATATCTCGAATGCCTCCAATCTTCTCTCGTCTTCTTTCCTCAGTGTCTACGTTTCCGCACCATAGAGAGCTACACTCCAAATCAAACTCTTCACTAACCTTTTTTTAAACTCTTACACAACGATCCTCTCAGAAGCTCCTTCCTGTTCATGAACGCCTCCTTCGCTAATGCTATTCTCTTCCTGATGTCCTTACTACTGTATCCGTTTTCCTCTAACGTACTGCCTAAATAGTTGAATTGCTCAACCTGCTCAAGTTTTTCACCACCCACCTTTATCTTGAGTCTCACATTCCTGGCTCATGATGCTTTACAAAACTGCATTACCTTAGTTTTCTTCTGATTAATTCTCACCCCATACTCCTCGCAACGTTCGTATAACGCATCCACTAGAGCCTGAAGCCCCCTCCTGACTGACTGATCAACGCTTGGTCATCCGCGAATCTCACTGATTTGAACATCATTCCTCCCGCTTTTATCCTAGCTTCTAACTCATCCCACGCTTCCCTTACCATATCTTCAGCGTACACGTTGAAGAGCAGCGGCGATAGAGGACAGCCTTGCCTCACACCTCGGCCAATGCTTGCCCACCCAGATTCTCCGTCCGCTATCTTCACCTGCGCAGTCTGGGCCATATACAGATTACGAATCAGTCGTCTATCCCTCCAATCTACACCCATTCTCTTGAGAATATCCATTAACTTCACCCAGTTCACCCTATCAAACGCTTGTTCAAAATCCACTAATTACCCCAGACAGCACAACCATTTGTATACAAATGGTAAATCTTTTGTACCCTTACAAATTGTACCGATTTTGTACCCAACTGTAATACAACTGTATTACAGTTGTATTCAAACGTCTTGTATACAGATGATTCGTAATATTGTAATACACAATTGTAATACATTTGTAATACAATTATAATACGATTGTAATACCGGAAGACTCGCCCGGAAAACAAAAGAACGATGGAATACGTATCGTCGAACTTGCTAAAACTTACTTTCCTGATGTCTGATACCTCGTTATGAGAAGTGCTGAGAAGGTAGATAGAGTTCTACCTCATATTTTCTGGTTCGCTTTATAGATTGCTTTGACCCCTCGCAGTGTTGGATTCTTTTTCTCACGGTTTTCCCCCCTGCTTCATTTGGTTTTGACTATTCTCACGATTTTGACCCCGGCTTCGTTGTGATTTTGGACTCTTCGTTGTTGTTAAACTACGGCTGCGACAGTGAGATACCTGTATTCTTTCCTACCATTCTGCGATATTTAGTACGTGAGCCTTAATAGATTCTCAGGTCATCTGTGCTACAAGCTCCCTTGTCAACTCTAGAACCCACGGCTGTTGTTTCAGGTAAGTGATTTCAATTTCAATGATTTAATCGATGCATTCATACAGATTTTAAGCTTGGATTGTGGTTCTGCTGTAGAAATTTTAGGCATATTGATAACGCAGTTAATGTACTAGTGACGTGTTGCTGTCTCGTTTTATTCATTATTTATCGCTACGGATATAATAGTAAACCTACCATGAGACTAGACCAAGGGAAGCCAACAAAAGTATAATTTTAATGAATGGAATTAGTGAGACAAGGGAGAATTTTGGGTGTTTACTACATTTTCGTGAAAGTCAAGGGTCACCCAATCTTGTGAAGACTTGAAGAAGTGCCAATTTCATTTTTTTTATTTTCTCCCGTACAAAACTCCTGATGCAGTTTTGTAGTACATCAGTAAATGTGATGATAGGGGAGGTTTGTTATTAAGGTATTTGGAATGCAACGAAATTTTAGGTAATTTGTATTACGGGTAATTTGGGGAACCCCATGGAGTAATAATAACTTCATCTTTTGACTTATTTATCTGGGGAAAACCAAATACCCTAAACTGAATAGAGGAACCTATACCTAAATTAAATGCTTCAGGAGTTTAATATAATTTTCAAGCATTTTTCCTATGTCTAGTCTCATGTTAGGTTGACTATTATATCCGCAGCGATAAATAATGAATCAAACGAGACAGCAACACGTCACTAGTACATTAACTTAATTTATATCAATACGCCTTAAAGTTCTACAGCAGGACCACTTTCCAAGCTTAAAATTTGTATGCATGCATCGATTAAATCATTGATTGCCAGGACTTACCTGAAACAACAGCCGTGGGTTCTGGAGTTGACAAGGGAGCTTGTAGCACAGATGACCTGAGAATCTATTAAGGCTCACTAAATATCACAGAATGGTAGGAACGTATACAGGTATTGCACTGTCGCAGCCGTACTTTAACAAATACGAAGAGTCCAAAATCACAACGAAGCCGGGGTCAAAATCGTGAGAATAGTCCAAACCAAATGAAGCAGGGGTCAAAACCGAGAGAAAAAGAATCCAAAACTGCGAGGGGCCAATGTAATCTATAAAGCGAACCAGAAAATGTGCGGTAGAACTGTATTTACCTTCTCATAACGAGGTATCAGGCGTCAGGAAAGTAAGTTTTGGCAAGTTCGACGATACGTATTCCATCGTTCTTTTGTTTTCCGGGCGGGTCTTCTGGTATTACAAACGTATTAATAATGTATTACAATTGTATTACAATCGTATTACAATTGTATTACAATCGTATTACAATATTATTACAATCGTATTACAATTGTATTACAATCGTATTACTATTGTATTACAATCGTATTACTATTTTATTACAATCGTATTGCTATTGCATTACAAATGTATTACAATTGTATTACAAATTTATTTTTCCCTTGTATTTTGCCTTTGTATTATAACTGTATTACAAATCATCTGTATACAAGACGTTTGAATACAACTGTAATACATTTGTATTACAAAAATCGGTACAATTTGTAAGGCTACAAAAGATTTACCATTTGTATACAAATGGTTGTGCTATCTGGGCTTTTGCCCTGTTCTGTGTCCACGTTCTTCCACTTCCTTCTCTCCTCCATTTCTTTTATCATTGCCTCCGTTATCCACGGACTGTCCACGTAGCCAATTGACTTGTCCGCCGCTTTGACTATTCCCGTTTTAATATTATCCCATCTTTCCTCAACAGTCTTGGTGCTGTCAATGTCCCGCATACTAATGTCCACTAGTTCCTGATATTCTCTCCTCATACTCCCTTTCAGGGCTTCTACGTTCCATTTCTTCACCTTCTTAACTTTCATAAGTCTTTTGAATCTTACGTTGCATTTCATGAGCACAAGATTGTGGTCCGAATCAGTATCCGCTGCAGGGAAGCTGCGCGAGTTTTTCACACTATTCCTAAACCTCTGTCTTACCATAATGTAGTATATTTGATATCTCCCCGCATCCCATGGACTTTTCCACGTGTACCTTCGCCCTTTATGATGATTGAACCAGTGTTTGTGATGAATAACTTGTTTCTCCTACAAAATTCTGCAGCTTTCTCTCCCCTGTCGTTCCGTTTTCCTAGACCAAAATCTCCTATTTCGTTTCCATCCCTGCCTTCCCCGACTGAGGCGTTCCAGTCCCCCATCACTACCAGATTTTTCTTACCGTGTGTCTCAATTATTCAATTTTTCGATTCTCGATTGAATTTCAAAGATATAATTACGTATTGATAAGACATTATTCATTAAAATGGAAAACATTTAAATGTTTTTCTGAAAAAATTATGAAAACTTGTTATCAAGGACATTTTAATAAGACCCATATCATTTTTCCATTAATATAACAAAACACTAAATTTGAATTTTTGTGTGCGTACACACAAATTACATGTGTGAGTTTTGTAAAATTAAAAATCGTCATTTTGCATATTTACCAATTCTGAAAAGATTTCTTGGTCGGAGAAGCAAATAATGAGTCATAGTTCACGACATGAAATACAAATTTTTAAATTTTGGGGTTGTATTTTCAAGTTATAAGTTACGTGATTTGTGATATATTTTTTTCGAATCGTCATTTGGCATTTTTATCGATTCGCTAAACTTTTCTGAGTCATTCTCGAATACTTTCTTATCACTCACGTTAAGAAACGCTATCACAGTTTTTATGGTCCCCAAAGGGAGTAAGTTTTGAATATACTCATATACGCATAATTGAGGTTTACCTTCGTATCTCTTTGTATCTTTTCGTATCCCTTCTTCAAAAAAATATTTTTGTATCTCTTCGCAATATTTCGTATCCTTGCGTATTTTGTATCCCACCTAGAATTTCTATTTGACAATTATGACAAAAAAATTTCAAAATTTTATGTTTTGAGATTTTCAATCTCGATTCGTTTCATTCACTTTTTTCGATTCTCGATTGAATTTTAATGATAGGTACGTGTTGCTTGGACGTTTACGATAGAAATTGAATATATTTTGATAATTATCTGAAAAAAAATTATGAAAACTTTTTATCAAAGGAAATTTTAATGTAAATTTCGTTTTTTCAATAACAAAACGCTAAATTTGAATTTTTGTGTGCGTACACACAAATTACAAATGAGAGTTTTGTAAAATTAAAAATCGTCATTTTCAATATTTACCGATTCTGAAAAGATTTATTTGTCGGTGAGGCAAATAATAATGAGTTATCATTCACAACATGAAATACAAATTATTATATTTTTAAGTTGTCTTTTTAAGTATAAAATCACGTGATTTGTGATATTTTTGTTTCGAATCGCGATTTGGCATTTTTTCGATTCGCAAAATAATTCAGTCATTCTCGAATACTTTCTTATCACCTACGGTAAGGAACGAGAAAATTGAGTTCTTATGTTCCCAAAATGGAGGACGTTGTGAATATTCTATGATGTGCATAATTGAGGTTTTTCCTTCGTATCCTTTCGAATATCTTTGTAACTTTTCGTATCCTTTCGTATATTTTTGTATCTCTTCTCAAATTTTGGTACTTATGCGTATTTTGTAATGCATTATAAAAATTATATTTCACAATGATGACAAAAAATTTCTAGATTTTACAAGTTTTGAGATTTCTCAAATCTCAATTCGTTCCATTCATATTTTTATGCTCGATTGAATTTTTAATGATATAATTTCGTGTTTATAAGACGTTAATGAAGGAAATAGAATATATTTTTATGTTCTTCTGAAAATAATATAAAAATTGTTATCAAAGGAAATTAAAATGAGACACATTTCGTTTTTTCATTAATGTAAACGCTAAATTTGAATTTTTGTTAGCGTACACACAAATTACATATGTGAGATTTGTAAAATTTAAAATCGTCATTTTTCATATTTTGCTATTCTGAAAAGATTTCTTGGTCGGTGAAGCGAATATTGAGTTATCGTTCACGACGTAAAATACAAATTTTCAAATTTTGAGTTTGTTTTTTCAAGATATATGTTACGTTATTTGTGATATTTTTTTCGAATCGTCATTTGGCAATTTTTTCGAATCGCAAAACTTATTCTTGAACACCTTATTATCCTCGGAATGAAAGGGTATAATTCAGTTTTTATGGTCCTCAATTGGGGGAAGTTTTGAATATTCTCAAATATGTATGATTGAGGTTTATCATTCGTATCTCTCCGTATCTTTTCGTATCCTTTCGTATTCCTTCGTATATTCTTGTATCTCTTCCAATTTTTCGTATCTTTGCGTAATTTGTATCGCATATAGAAATAAATTTTGACCATCAGGACAAAAGAATTTCTAGATACATTTAATAGTATTTAATGGTTCCCTATAAAGAAATATGGAACTATGGAAACATGGGAATATGGAAATTTGGAGATATGGAAATATGGTAAAATTAAAATATATGGATTTACGGAAATAAGGAAATAAGGAAAATGGAAAAAAGGAAATTAAAAAGTTAAAAAAATTATAAAGTAATAACTTTTTTTAACTTTTTAAAACATTTTTTTAAAACATTTTTTAACTTTTAAATTTTTTTCCATATTTCCAAATTTCCATTATTTCCATGTTTCCATATTTAATTTTTTTTACGTTTTTTAAATTTTTTTTAACTTTTTTACTTTTTTATAACTTTTTTAATTTTTTTTGAAACTTTGTTAACTTTTTTAACTTTACGTTTTTTACTTTTTCCATATTTCCTTATTTCCTAATTTTCTTGTTTCTTTTCCTCTTTCCTTATTTCCATATTTCAATATTTCCTTATTTCCTTTTTACTTTTATACGTTTTTTTTTACATTTCTTTGACATTTCTTTTATTTTTGGCCAACATTTCTTTTTTTTGACATTTCTTTTATTTTTTGACAACATTTCTTGCATTTTTTAAAAAACATTTCTTTCATTTTACTTACAATATTTCTTTCATTTTTTGACATTACTTTCATTTTTTTACAACATTTCTTTCATTTTTTTAAAAAACATTTTTTTAAAAAACATTTTTTTCATTTTACTGACAATATTTCTTTCATTTTTTGACATTACTTTCATTTTTTTACATTTCTTTCATTTTTTAAAAAAACATTTTTTTCATTTTACTGACAATATTTCTTTCATTTTTTGACAGTACTTTCATTTTTTTACAACATTTCTTTCAATTTTTTGACAACATTTCTTTCATTTTTCTGGCATTTCTTTGATTTTTTACCACATTTCTTTCATTTTTTTACCACATTTCTTTTATTTTTTAACATTTATTTCATTTTTTTACATTTCTTTCATTTTTTACATTTCTTTCATTTTTTGACCACATTACTATTTTTTGACAACATTCTTTTTTTATTTTTTGACATTTCTTTTTTGACATTTTTTTTATTTTTTGACGAAATTTCTTAAATTCTTTTTGGCGTAACCTTTTTTTTTGACATTTCTTTTATTTTTTGACATTTCTTTAATTTTTTGACAAAATTTCTTTCATTTTTTTGGCAACATTTTTTATTTTTTTGACATTTCTTCTATTTTTTGACATAATTTCTTTTATTTTTTTGACATTTTTTTTATTTTTTTTTACTTTTGTTTTTCTTTCTTTGACAAAATTTTTTTAATTTTATTTTAAAATTTTCGAGATACTTTTTTGACATTCTTTTTTTTTTTGCAAAATTTTTTTAATATTTCTAATCTTTTTGACATTTTATATATTTTTTGACTTTTTTTATATTTTTTTGACTTTTCTTTTTTTTTCTTTTGACATTTCTTTTATTTTTTGACAATTCTTTTATATTTTTTGACAACATTTATTTCATTTTTTTGAAAACATAACTTTCATTTTTTTGATATTTCTTTCATCTTTAAGACAACACTTCTTTCATTTTTTGGCATGTCCTTCATTTTTTTGACAACATATCTTTCATTTTTTTGATATTTCTTTGATTATTTTTGACATTACTTGAATTTTTTGACAACATTACTTTCATTTTTTGACATTTCTTTCATTTTTGACATTTCTTTCGTTTTTTAAAAACATTTCTTTCATTTTTTGACACTATTTTTTTAAATTTTTTTGACATTTCTTTCATTTTTTGACAACATATCTTTCATTTTTTTGACATTTCTTTCATTTTTTGACAATATTTCTTTCATTTTTTTGACAACATTACTTTCATTTTTTTGACATTTCTGTTGTTTCTTTTCACAACATTTCTTTTATTTTTTGACTTTTCTCTTATTTTTTTACATTTCTTCCTATGTTTTTGACATTTCTTTTATTTTTTGACATTTTTTTATTTTTTCGACAATATGTATTTAAATTTTTTTGACAACATATCTTTAATTTTTTGACATTTCTTTAATTCTTTTTTGACAACATTACTTTCATTTTTTTGACAACATTTCTTTCATTCTTTTTTGACATTTCTGTCATTTTTTTGACAACATTTCTTTCAAATTTTGACATTTCTTTAATTTATTTGATAACATTTCTTTCAATTATTTACATTTCTTTCATTTTTTGACATTACTTTCACTTTTTTGACATTTCATTCATTTTTTGACTACATTTCTTTCATTTTTTGACTACATTTCTTTCATTTTTTTGACATTTCTTACATTTTTTTACAACATTCATTTAATTTTTTTGACATATCTTTAATTTTATTGACAATTTTTTTTAATAACATTTTTTATTGTTTACAACATTTTTTTATTTTTTTACATTTTTTATTTTTTTTGACATTTTTTATTCTTTTAACATTTTTTGACAACATTTCCTTTATTTTTTTCAAAATTTGTTTTATTTTTTTTTTGACATTTTTTTGCAACATATATTTTATTTTTTTTGACATTTCTTTTATTTTTTGGCATCTTTTATTTTTTGACATTTCTTTTATTTTTTGAAATTTCTTTTATTTTTTTGACATTTTTTTAATTTTTTTTTTCAATTTTTTTATTCTTCATATCATATTCAATCAAAGACAGTGAATCATAGACAATTTTAATTTACGTGTTTTAAAATTTAATTCGCTCGAATCATTACAGTGAATTTTATGATTCTAATAGTATCTCTCAATTGAATGCTATCTTTTCGTATTTTTATGTATATCTTCGTACATTCTTACGTATATAATATATCGCATCCAGAAAGTATCTTTTGGCGTTAATGATAGAAAATTTCAGTTAACGTGATTTGAAAATTAATTTGCTCGAATCTTAATGTTGAATTTTATGATTCTCAAATGTTAATTCTTGAGTGTTGTTACATAATGATGTGAAATATACTAAAAATTTCAAGCATTTTTTTTCATTTTTTCAATTTCAATTTCAAAATTTTTAAATCGTCATTCCGGATGTTTCACAATTCCAAAAGATTTATCATTCAAGAAAACATTCTCTTTGAATTTTTGCATTTCATGACGTTTACAATAATGTTTGAATTTACAATTTCATGTTCAAAAATTTGAGATTTTTGCGGTACGAATCAAGAAATGGCATTTTTACATCTCTAATTTTAAATTTGCATGTTTTTGGATTATCAAAAGAATTCATAGTCGCAGAGGATAATATAATTTTTTACGGTGCACGTCATGAAACGTAAATTTTAATGTACGATGTTGTCATAACCAGTTACGTGATTTGCGATATTTTTTCGATTCAAAATATTGCATTTTTTCGATTCTCAAATGAAGTTTGATTCACAGAAGCTAATAATATTTCATTATCATACTCGCCATGAAATGTGTTGTACCTTTGGTATCTTTTCGTATCTCTTTGTACATTCTTACGTATATGGTAGTATATCGCATCCAGTTTGTCCAGGTTGTCATTGCCAATTACGTGATTTGCGATAATTTTTTTCGATTCGAATTATTGCATTTTTCGATTCTCAAATGAAGTTTCGATCGCTGAAGCTAATAATATTTATTATCGTTCTAAATGCTAAATATGAGTTGCTAAATATGAGTTTTCAGGTCGTATCTACAACTGTCTATTTTTGAAATTTTTTTATTCGAATCGTCATTTTGCATATTTTTCGATGCGCAAAACAATCTCTTTCTATAATTCTTTTTATCACTCAAATCAGAACGCTATATTTGAATACTTACGTTTTTACGGTTCGAAGTCTGGTATCCTTTGGTATCTTTTCGTATTCTTTCGTATCTCTTCGTAAACTCTTACGTATTTCGTATGATATCGCATCTAGGAAGTATATTTTGACATTTATGATAGAAAAATTTCAAGGTACGTGATTTGGCATGCATTTAGCTCGAATCTTCATATTGAATTATTTCGATTCTCGAATTTTGTTTCTTTATTGTTGTTACACATTAATGTGACATTTACGAAAAAAAATAAAATATTTACATATTTTTTGAATGAAAATGTGCTTAAAAATGAAAATCGTTGTTTTCGCGATTACATTGCAGAGCTAGAAAATTAAATATTTGATTTTGAAATGAAAGTTCTTGTTACAAACATAAATTCACTTTCTGAAGTAAAAAAATTAAAAATGTGATTTGGAAATAAAAATCGTTGTTATAAACGTGGTTTCACTGGGAATATAGCAAAATATAAAAAATTGATTTCAAAATGAATATCCTTGTTGTAAACGCGATTTCACTGCTGAGTGAATAAATGAAAAATGTGCTTTTAAAATGAATATCCTTGTTATAAACGAGATTTCACTTTGAGGAGTGAAAAAATTATAAATGTGAGTTGGCAGTGAAAATCCGTGTTATAAACACTATTTCTCTGCAGAGTTAAAAAATTAAAAATATGATCTTGAAATGATAGTTCTTGGTAAAAACATGATTTCACTTTGAACAGTGAAAAAGTTGAAAATGTGATTCGGAAATAAAAATCGTTTTCATAAACAAGATTTCACTGCGAATAGAGAAAAAACATTAAAAATAATATTTTGAAATAAATATCTTCGTTGAAAACTCTATTTCATGGCAAAGAGTGAAAAAAAAAATGATTTGACTGATAATATTTTTTACAAACGCGATATCACTGAGAAGAGTGAAAAAATTAAATACATATGTGATTTTAACCCTTTTGCGCCGGACCTTGGTTCAGGGAAATTCTTCCTTAATACGAGCCTCTTGAAAGTTTTCTTTACTCCCTTGTACGAAGCGTTTTCGCGTCAACTGAAGGCAGTGGTTCCCTCCCTAACCTTTTTTGGACCCAACTCAGAGGGCGCTGGTCCCTTTCCTCGACCTCCGTCACAGACCCTAGAAGGATTAAAAGCCCCTTCCTAGCACGAGTTCGCGGTCAACTGGCTAAAATGTTAATGCAAAATATATGAAAATATTTGTTGCTCGCACCGATTTTTTTACATTCAAAATTAATTTTGTGTTTTGTTTCTGAGCGTGCAGAAATTTTAAACGAAGTTCTAACGTTGATTTAGACGGATTTAATGTATGTACTTGTTGTTCTATAACTTCATTGAGATTAACGTTAGAATTTTGTTTGAAATTTCCATGTGGTCAGCAAAAAAAGATGAATTCATTTCTAGCATTGAATTTCAAAAGTAAGCAACAAATATTTTTTTGGAAAAAACACTGCAAATAACAGTAGTTGACCGTGTGGAGAGGATAAGAAAGGGTCGACCTGAGTGGCTGAAGATGGGACTGGGCTCGTGCTAAGGCGGATCATGAGGGGCGACCGTGTCCGTGGGTCTATTGTGTCCGCGACGGTCACTTTTTTCGACCTCTGCCACACAGGCAGGCATTCGTTGGTTAGGGTAAGAAAATTCAGAACGCACTGGTGTGACATTCGTTGTTTAGGGAAGAAAATCCTCACCGCACAGGTGAGGCATTCGGCGCGAAAGGGTTAAAATGAAAATCCTTGTTATGAATGCGATTTCACTGCTAAGAGTGAAAAAATGAAAAATTTGTTTTTTGAATGAAATTCCTTGTTATAAACGGGATTTCACAGCAGAGAATTGAAAAATTAAAAATATGATTTTGAAATGAAGGTTCCTGCTACAAACATGATTTCACTGCGAAGAGTGAAAAAATTAAAAATGTGATTTCAAAATGAAAATCTTTGTTATAAATGAGATTCAACAGCGAATAGTGAAAAAGTAGAAAATATGTTTTACAAATGAAATTCCTTGTTATAAAAGCTGCGGAGAGTGAAAAAAATTAAAAATGTATTAAGAAATGAAATCCCTCGATGTAAATGCGATTTCACTGCAAAAAGTGAAAAAATTAAAAATGTGATTTGAAAATGAAAGGTCTTCTTAAAAACATGATTTCACTTCGAACAGTGAAAAAGTTTAAAATGTGATTCTGAAATAAAAATTGTTGTTATAAACACGGTTTCACTGCGAATAGAGAAAAAATTAAAAATTTTATTTGGGAATGAATATCCTCGTTGGAAACGCAGTATCACTGCCAAGAGAGAAAAAATTAAAAATGTGATTGGGAGATGATATTCCTTGTTATAATCATGAATTTTCTGCGAAGAGAGAAAAAATTAAAAATGTTATTTGGTGATGAAAATCCTTGTTGTAAACGCAAGTTCACAACGAAAACAGAAAAACTTAAAAATGTGATTTTGGGATGAAAAGCCTTGTTATAAACGCAATATCATTACCAAGAGTGAAAAAATAAAAAATGTTTTTCAAATGAAATTCCTTGTTATAAATGTGTTTTATCTGCAGAAAGTGAAAAAAATTAAAATGTATTTAGAAATGAAAACCCTTAATATAAACGCAATTTCACTGCAAGAAGTGAAAAAATTAAAAATGGCGTTTGAAAATGAAAAGACTTGTTATTAATGCGATATCACAGCGAGGAGTGGAAAAATTAAAAATATGTTTTGGAGATGAAAATCCTTGTTATAAACATGAATTTTCTGAGTGAAAAAATTAAAAATGTGATTTAGAAATGACAATCCTTTTATAAACGCGATTCCCATACAAAGGGTGAAAAAATGAAATATGTGATTTGGAAATCATAATCCTTGTTATAAGCGAGATCTCACTGCAAAGAATGAAAAAATTAAAAAAGAGATTTGGAAGTGAAAATCCTTGCTATAAACGCGATTTAATTGCGATGAGAGAAAATATTAAAAATGTGATTTGGAGATGAATATCCTTATAATAAATGCGTTTTCACTGCAAAGAGAGAAAATATTAAAAATGTGATTTGGAGATTAAAAATCTTGTTTTCACTGCGAGGAGGGAAAATAATTTAAAATGTGATTTGGAAAATTAAAATCCTTGTTATAAACGTGATTTCACTGCGAAGAGTGAAAAAATTAAAAATGTTGTTTAGAAATGAAAACCCTTGTTAGAAAAGCGATTTCACTGCGAAGGTTGAAAAAATTATAAATGTGATTTGAAAATCATAATCCTCGTTATAAACGCGATTTCACTGCAAAGTGTAAAAAAATTAAAAAAGGGATTAGGAAATGAAAATGCTTGCTATAAATGCGATTTAAATGCGACGAGAGAGAAAATTTAAAATGTGATTTGGCGACGGCAAAACCACTTCAAAATTTCTCTGCGATGTGGGGGGGTCTTATCCCTTCAAAAAACCCCTCCTCACTGCACCACTGGTGGGAAACATGCTAACATTCTTTCAACTTATTTATCAATGGGCATAGCTTCCGCACTTTGTCTTTCATGTTGGCCATCATATTGTCTGTCTTGTCTCAAGGAACATAATCCTGTGGTCATCTGGTGACCATTGAGTTGCAAACATCCCCAGAATCTTCCCAATATCATCGCTTGGATGGAACCCTATGATAACATAGCAGTAAAATTCCTACGAAAACTCTCCTCTTTACTGATATTAGGAGATGAGCAACTAATAAATTCAGCATATTTATCTTATTCTGCCATCTAAATATCAAAAATGCAATCAGAAAAAACCAATTCAAAAATTTTTATGCATTATTTATCTCTCCATTCAGAAAGATCTCTATCGGGAAATAACCTTTTTCTTACAAAAAGATCTTCCTGTCGCCAATTAGCTGCTTCTGTTTTTACCTCCTTCGGATAGTGAAGTGATGTGGGCTTTGTTGATTTCGAACCTTTTCCTTATGTCCGACTGGTAACGATTTTTTCTGTCTTCTCTTGAAATTCACTGGGACCATCATCATCGAAGCCGATTAAGCAAAACAAGCTCCACTCTTGCCTGAAGTGGTCTTCCCGTTACATTGCCCAGCAGTCCACCAGCATTCTCATCTGCACTGCCTTCATCGGAGATGACTGCAGCCTCTGGTGGCTCAAGATATACCTAATTCCACGCCATCAACGTCTTCGTTTTCTAGAAGCTTCACGCAATGTCTCTGAAATATCAACATCACATAGATTACAAATTTATAATCAAACTTAAAATGCTGATTAATAATGCATGAATGCAAATCAATTATTAATTGATATATTATGTAGTGGTTTGGTGGGAATATGAAGGAAAAAATGTTGTGCTTGCTTCAAATTTTGTGGAGAGCTTAAATTTTGCCAATTTGAAGATTTGCATAGGCATCCGCTCAATGTGACATTTATTTCAAAGCAGCGTTTATCAGAGAATATTTCAGCAATGGAAGGCAACACCAAATAAATTAATGCATTGTTAATAATGTTGCATCATTACCTTAACATAGACAATGGACAATAAATTGCTGCAGTAAAACAATATAATTAATGAAAAAATCAATCACTCACATTCAATTACTTACACAAAGCGAACATCCATTTTCCAGGGAAGGCACTGAGGTATCAGGAGTGCTTGAAAGGATGGTGATACTAGACAAGTTGTACACTGTAAAATAAGCCTCTAACTTCCTCTTTCTAACTATGCATAAAACTGATGAACGTGAATGATGTATCTAAAGTGCCAGCGCGATGATATGGCTGTTACAGTGGAGTGATGCCATGTGACATTTTAGTTACATTGGATAGACCCAGATTAAGGGGACTGAAAAAATATATTGCTATCCTAGTATCAAATTATAATCATTAGTTATATTAATGTATTATTACCAGTATTAAAAACATGTCTACAGTTATATCGTCATGCCATCGTATATCAGCGCGAGTCCCATTCACCAGAAAGCCACTTAAAACAATCAACACTGACACAAAAACGTTTTCTTGATTTTAAAATTATTCCATTCTATCATATTCTCACAGTAATTGGGAGGTTGGCACAATTCACTGGCTGGATAATCTCATGGATAATTAGTCAGCAGATATGAAAAAATTATTTTCGGCATTGTTGTATTTTTCATTGCTTGAAGAAATTAACGGTATGGTTATAAACATTAATTATGATTATTCTTAATGATTCTGTTGATATTTATTATATTTATATAATCAATAATATTACAAACTATCAATCTCCTAACTATCAAATATCCTCATGGAAATATGTGCATAGGTGAAAATGACATAATGCAGTTATTCGTGTTTAGGACTGTGCTCCAGCATTCTAAAAAACCTGAAAAAATTTGATGTAAACTTAGATGCAGGTGTAACAATTCATTTTTTTCGGCAGGTCTCTTTACGTAAAAATTTTAGTTTAATTTTGAAAATTTCAAACTTACATTGGGTATAGACCTCGTCTTGTAGTTTTTGTTATCGGTCAAAATATTTTGAAAAAAATCAGGACGGTAGAATGCAGTACATCTTATAGAAAGAATTTTTTTTTATTTTCTTGATTTACAAATACTGAGGTAATGCTAAAAAGGAAAAATCATTTTTCAATTTTTTGGGGTCATTTTCAATTGCTAAGGCGTGAAATTTTGGGGAAACAAAATTTTGATGCACTTTGAGTGATTATTTTTTATTTTTCAAAATATCTGGGGGCACTTTTCACCATTTTAACCTGCTATGACATGAAGAATAACAAAATAGGGTATTAAATGTTTTATTTACAATGTATATTACAACTTAATTACATATAAATAATGAAAGCAATTGCAAAAAATGTACAATTATGAATTGTATAAAGGATTCAATTTTTAGATTTTGTTCACAGTCATGATCACAACGAAGCTCAGCTTGGAAATGAAAAGAAAACCCTTTATTAAGGGCAAATTAACTCGCTGCACCCTAACTAATCCAATACTTTCTTGTCCCTTATATAAATTCTTCAATAGTAATAGGCACTTTTATTTAAAATAAATACTCTGTTCCATTACTTTATACACATTAATCACAATTGAGATACGTACACCTGATGAGAAATATAGAAGGTACAAACATTCATACTTGATACACCATTAAATAGAGATAAACTCTATTGTATATAATTCTAATGTACCATAGCACAGCTTCTGATATAGTTTCAGGTAAATCTTTCTTTGAGCATTAATGTTTCAATATTTTTAAATTTTATTAATCCCTCCTATTAATGAAATGCTCAACTCTATAATTTTACACATATTTTCAACTAAAAGAATGTCAAAAGGCATTAGCTATACCTCGAGTCCCATTCACCAGAAAGCCACTTAAAACAAGCAACTCCACGAATGATCTCCGCAACTTATATGGACCTTTGAGCCAAATAATAACTAAGGGTGCATGGAACTTACACGAATGCACGAAGCATTCTAAAGTACAACCTGAGACAACAGATGTATAAAAACGAACCAAATGATCATGAATAACATGATTTTTGTAATTGCAACAAATAGGATTTTATGAATTAAATAATGAACTCACCAAAATAAGTTCATAGAAGTTCACACTTTATTTGTTGCACTACTAACACTAATATTGCAGACGATGAATAGGAAATTCATCAAGTAGTTCATAATGCAGCAGTTCTCTTGATTATCACACCATTCACTGTCTCTCAACCACAATATCCTTGGAGGCCAACAGTTGAATCACACCGACCATTTAACAGGTACTGGTACTATATGCACAATTAACCAATGCAAAACATTGTAATAAAATAAACAAAATCTCACCTATCAACTCTCTTCCCACCCCTCTCACATAAAAATGTTCAATTTCCAGCAAAATATCTCTGTATAGAGGGGTAGAAATTCACCAAAGCACAGACCAATTCACAATCCTTGCAGCACACAACCGTATCATCACACGCAATTCCCCCATCCATTACAATCCAGATGGAGGGGGCCGCCTGTCATGTTCACGGCGGTAATAGTCTCGGTCCTTGCCCGTTCCCCCCCTCCACTCAGCTGCTCCCCCCCCACCTCCTCCCCCCGGATAGCGGTCCCTCGGATAGCCGGAGGGAGGTACCTCACCCTGCATGGCGTACATTGATGGTGGCCCCCCACTACCACCAAAGTTTCCACTACTAACACCCCCACCAGGCGAGGGCCCAGGAGGCCCGTAGCCGTGCGATGCATAGCTACTCCCATGAAACCTGGAAGAAATTACATGGCCTTCATTTCCATCACACCTCAGCATGGCTAACATTTACAGATTAATTCCAAATTAATTTTTAGCAGAATGGATAAAATAATCCATTTTATTAATTAGCATGCATCCAGAAGACTCACAAATTACACTGGACGGCATGAAAATTGGCCCTGATTCCTGCTGATTCTTATGTAAAATGACCTCCTAAATATGAACTCCCATCACCTATCATTTTCGGGGGAGCTCCCCTCCCCCTCCAATTTCCATCACTTTTCGGTCATTAGGAGGAATAAAAAGGATTATTTTAGCATTTAAATTTTTTCTAGGAGTTTTGAGGAGAGCAAAATCCTAAAAAATTAATATTTATGGTAAAGAGGTAGATTTGGGGGGAATTAATCTCTGTAAATTGTGAAAAACGCATTAAAAATGATCAATTTTGCATTTTTTTTTGCAAATTTTCAAGTATTTACAAAAAATTTCCAGCTTCCATTTCACATCATCCTCCCCCGAATGATAAAAATATATAACAACTAGAAACATCAGTAATAGTAAAAATATTTTGCTGCATAGCATTGCAACAACAATTAAAAAATAAAGCAATGGCTCGGAAGATTCACTTTACTACGATGGCCTCTCCCGCCTGTCCCACTTGCTTGGCTTGGACGGCAATGCTCTTGCTTTCGCAGCTAAAAAAGGAAAATTTCTAACTCTAAACTTTCTCATTCTACAAATAATAAAAGATTGAGATTTTTATATTCTCATTGGAGTTAAAAAGTATTCTTTCTCCTTAATCATGGAGTTCCACAAAGTATCAGTCTCTCAAATCAATTATGTATATTGAAGTCGTCGTCACCTTCCCTCAGTATACCTCTAATGATCGCTGAGTCAACTCTTTCGGTGTTCTGGACAAGGGTCCTTTTTTTAAAGTACAGTAGACTGATAACTAAGTAGATGACTAAAGTACAGTAGATTATCCGGGCTAATGATGGGGAGGGACAGTTTAGAATAATCGGAAAACACGGATAACCCAAACTTTAATGTCTTGTTATGTCCATAATTTACGTAAAACAAACAATATATTATTATTTATGCCGTTATTCTGCTTTATTAGCGTGCTTCCCGGACTCAATGAGAGCTTTCTTCGCCAGTTCGCGATCTTTTTAGCGGCAATAACATGAATGTACTCGTATTATTAATGCTTCATGTAAGGCCCGGTTTCGAAAACCACACTTTCGTGGGTGTGTGATCGCGGATACAGAAAAGTGATTTGCGCGAATGCTTCAAAACGACTGCTCGACGTCGGAAACTACCGTATAAGCGCGTGTAAGAGGCGCACCTTTTTTCCCAGATATTGCAGCCGAAAATAGGGGTGCGCCTCTTACACAAACTTCTTATCTTCCCCCCCTCCCCTTCACCGGTTGCAAGTTCAAGGGGAACTGAGTGGCCTTGCTTTTCAGCGTGAGTCAGTCATCTGAAACCCTGGGTCAAAATCAAGCGGCAGGCAGGGGAGTTTCTCCCTTAGTGACGTATTTTTAAAATGCTCCTGTTTGAATTTCTTGCAAGCATCGCGCCGTCACATCGGTACCCCAGAGGTGAACATTGAAAAGATCGCGCGGGGTGATTCGCTCCGGAGCGCGCGCTAAATTTATTGCCACGAGTGGGCATCCCGCGGCATTTATACTGCATATAGTAATATTGGTGTCACAACCTGCGGTTGAAAAAATTCGAACGAGTGTGCTCATTTTTGGACTTAATGGTGGTTAGAAGAAATCGGAAATGCTAATAAGTGAAGAGCGCTGAAGGAGAGGTCGAGGGGAAGAGGGCTCCCTCCCCTCAGTATTTAAAGCTACGAGCGAAGGAGCAAGGGAAGAACACGTCCGATCTTGCATGTGACGTCGTTGCCTTAAAGCGAAGGGGCGAAGGCACAGCAATGTGATATACGCAGTTTGCATTGCCTGAGTTTCCAGTCCGTCTCGTCTTGTTTGAAGGCGCTTATGCTACGCTTGTTTCTTCCGAAATTGTGCTGTTTCGACTATGTTGAATATTAGTAGCCTTATTTTAGCTATAAATCTTTGTGTCAATCAATTAGAGCTCAAAAAACTTAAATGCTGTAAGATATACGTCGCGTTAGGTCTAATTCTTTTTAGAACCTCGTGCGTGTCATACAATTGCTGACAGATATCGAGATATCCTCGAGCTCAGAAGGTGACTCACGTAGCATTTGACCTCCTGAAACTCGGGGAATTGAACATGGTAGACCGAAAATATTTTCCTGTGGTCTCGGAAAGGAAAAAACGGCAGAGGCATTAGCTGATGGAGAGCCGAGTGCAGTTCCGTTAGGCCCCTTGCACACACACCGATTTTGGACGGCCGGTAAAATATTGGCCGATATTTTACCGGCGAAGCGATGCTTGCACACACGCCGGATTTTTACCGGTCAAACGATACGTTGCTAAGTTTTTGAGCCGGCGTCGGCGATCCACAGTGACAATAGCAGGCAGCTAACCGGCATTTTGCCGGTGCCGGCGTGTGGTCGGTACGTGTGCAAGCTCCAATGCTCTCCCATTGTTCACTATTGGAATGTGGACGGCCGATATTTTACCGGCCGTCCAAAATCGGTGCGTGTGTAAGGGGCCTTAAATCTACGACGTGGTTATTATCCTACGGCGCTGAGATTGCCCTGATTGTTGTTCAATCTCTTGGGAAAGCTCATGCCATTTGCCTGTCGTGTTTTGCCTCAAAATTTTCCACGGCTGCAATTCTATTGCAATACTCCTGCGAGAGCTTTTAAACAAAATTGTTCGTGAGTGGGACAAGCAACGTAGAGCGATGGCGTATGCAAAGAGAGGATCGGAACTCTTTCTACTCCCTCTTATGCCGCCGCAGTTATCAAAATTTCCTCTTTCAAATAGTACTGAAAGAGGACATTTCGATAACTGTCGGAATTCCAGGCAACACCACACGATAGGATAAAAAAATGTCGCAAAATTTTTTTTCTTTATAGCTTCGATCCTCAAAATAGGGGTGCGCCTCTTACACGTGTGCGCCTCTTACACAAGCTTATACGGTACATTGTAAGGCACCACGCCACGCAGTCGCGTCTCGCACAAGTTGCCCGGGTTGCATCTGCTGCGGGACGTGTATCCGTGATCACGGAGTGCGTTCGCGCACTGATAGGCTTGGAAAACACGAAATCGGTGCTCCCTTGAATGCGGCTAGCGCGCGATCGCTTCCGTTTTACGAACGGGATTCTGACGGAAATGAATAGCCTGGTGTATCCTAGCATTAATGCAGTAATTCCGATGATTTTGGGTCCGATTTAAGTTTTTTTATAAGATTGCGGAAAAAATTGAGCGAGAGTTAAAATCATGCACGGATAATCCGCAACCCGGATAAACCGCAGCCGGATAATCGGGAGTCTGCTGTAGTTTAAATTGTGCAAAACAGTAAAAGTTGTTGTACTCCGGCTTTTTCCAAGTGAATGTCAGTATGTGGGCTTGAGTTGTGATTATTAGCGTGATTTAATGTGTAATTATGTTACACGTGTGTAAAAATCATTCTCATCACTTCAGCTACGTTTGCGGTGAATTGAATTAAACATCTCAACAATAACCTCTTTCTTTAATTCTTAAAACTGCATATAAATTTTACTCTGACTGCCAAATTGGCGGTCAGGGCTAGGATTAAGCTCCAAGTGTTTGCTGTACCACCTGTGACAGTAATTTGACGAAATACTTGGTCAAGCTACTATTGCTGCTTCCGAACTGCTTCCTTTGTGAATACAACCGCCGCACCTGAGAAAAACATTACATCTTACGGAACTGGCCTCTGCAAAAAGCTTCACATATGGTTATAAAAATGTCGCTCAGTAGGAAACTTTTCCAAGATTCGACGTTTATGAAAGCCCTGAATCATAAAGAAAATTGAGCTTGCCTTGTATTCTGAAACGTGTGTTAGAACTTTTTGGGTGACAATGAAGTGATGATTATGTCGCCCATGTCGAGGAATTGCTGTCAGCGTATTAGGCCATGGGGTGTAACATATCACTAAAAATGCATTTCCTTCATTCACACCTGGACCTTTTCATAGAATATTTTGGAACAGTTTCAAATTAACATAGGGAAGCCATGAAGATATCACCAAAGGAGAGGAGATTTTCAGAGAAGTTGAATGTGGGTATGTTCGTATGTATATTAGGCCTACTGCTGGTTTTTGTATGAGAAACTTCCACCTCAGTGTATAAAGGGAAATCAAATACCAAATTACTTTTGTTATTCATCGTTCCTCACATTTTTTATTTTTCTCTTTGTTGATGCCTGGGTGGTATTGAGGGCGCCAGCATGGTAACTGTTGGCACAAATTTTCATTATTTATTCTATAATGATTTCTTAAATAATTTTATTCTATAATGAGTTCTTAAATATTTTTATTATTGCTAATATGAGCTGTTGATATATTTTTCCATCATTCTCGGATACTTCGGGTAGGGGATGAAGAAATGGGAGCTTAAACATGAAGAAAATAAGTGAAAAAATTGCGAAAAAAAGGAAAGGTTGATAATTTTAAATGTGTTTTTTAAATCATTAACGGAAACTAATCCCCCCAAATTTACATCCTCATCATTGATTATCATGTTTTAGAACTTTTCACCTCTCAAAAACCTAGTAAGAAATATAAATGTTAATATAATCCTCTTCATTCCTACAAATTATTGCAAAAGTGATGAAAATCAGAGGGGGGACTGCCCCCCGAAAATGGTGGGTGATGGAGGAAAACGGATGTCATATTCGGATTTAGGAGGTCATTTCATGTCGAGGAGAACATAAGAATCAGCAGGAATGGTACCAGGGCTCGAGAAAAAATTATTTTTTGCCGTGCAGTGTTATTTATTATATTTTTTAATAAATAAATATTTTAATTAAATCTTGACCATATTGAAGAAGATGGGAATTGTATCTTCACAAGCAATTTCATCTGCAATCATATTTGCACTGCAGCACTGCCCACAAAAGTTAAAAAAGCCAAAAACCCTAAAAGGGGTTTAAATAGCAAAAACTAAATAGCAAAAATGTAGGGCCAAGCTGATCCGAAATCCATCATAATGAAATGGCATCACCTTCTGCTTCCGATAAAGGGCACATTATGTCAGCAACCGATCAAATTAGACAAAGCTTGGCTATAGGTCACCATAAAGAGAAACTTTACTTACTTTATTAAGCTGGAAATTTTGTGGGTACTTGCAAGCATCCTAAAACATGCCGAACTTCAAGTTTTAGTACTAATGATTAGGAAGATAAGCATTCGAGCATAAGTTTCAGAACAAGTTAAAAAGAGAAAATAAAAGTTAAGGATTGACTCACAAAATAAAGCTCTTCTGCATTGTTATGAGGTGAGGTTATGGTGACAATAATCCTAGTCACACACATATCCAGGAAATATTGATACGATATATCCAGGAAATATTGAAATATTGATACGCCATCATTTTACAAAATAAACATGTAAATTTTTCTTTGTAACATCAATACAAAAACATGAAATTCATTACAGATCTACAGGAATCTCTTTAACTTACACTGAATGGTGAAAATGAAATTTTGGAATTTGGGAATTGAATGCAAAACAAATTTTTTCCTAATCATCACTGCTGGAACCATGTCATGGAATAATATTATGACTGCCTTACCTTCGCTTGTCCGGCAATCTGTGATTCCTGTCACGGTCTCTATGGTAACTCGAGTTCGGCATCCTTTGATAATTATCAAATCTTTCTCTTTTGTGATCGCCACCAAACCTGGAAGCAACAATACAAATCATGTTTTCCTAATAGTAAAATGTTAATTCCAAAAGGAATTATTTTTTATGCAGCAAATTATAAAGAACGCTTCTTTCTCTGCAATTGGCTTTCTATTGATCGATGACCCTCAGATATTTCAGCCTCAATATAAAGCCTAATCAGTTGAATGACACTTGACTAGGGATGGGCAGCTTGAATAGTCAAATAACCAAACAATTCTTGATATTTGGGATTCAAGGAAGTAATAAAAATGCTGCCTTGAAATAAATGATTTTGAAATTTTGGCAATAATTAGTAAAAATAATTAAAACCCTTAATTGCTCTAACAAAATCTAAACTCAGTTATTGATGATGTATTTTTTATTTAGTTCACTAAATATTAATCAATTGATTTGACTGAAGTCAAAGTTTAAAACAAAACTTGAGGTTTAAATAATCCAAACTCGCATTGCTAGAATAGGTTGAAAAAAATAAAATAAATGTTCTGAAGCTTCATTTCATAGCTGAATAGGCAAAATTTTTATAAAAGCCGCAAGCCGGTGGATGATCATGCGAATGAAATCATTTGCCGTAATACGTGTATGAACCGTCATGCACATGATCATTCAGTGAAAATTAGAACATGATCTATTTTGCTCGTATGATCCCATGAAGGATGGCATGATAATTAAGTATGATCATTTGCATCATCATTCACCGTGTATAGCGGCCTTAATGCTTCATATGGTCCTATAACAGATCGATGTTCAGAGTGAAAATGTAATTCAAACAGTAGACTCTCGTTATTACGAAGATCAAAGGGCCTAAAAACCAGAGGTACGTAATAACGAAGTTCGTATGAACATTTCATAGGAATCGTCAAAAAAAAAACATGGTTTGTAAAAATTTCTTGTCTCTTCCATCTCCTGTACTTACAGTTGCACTGCAAAATAGCTTCCAAGTCACGCGATTAAATTACACACAAATATATAATAACAAGCACATTTGTTTCATTAAATTCTCAAAAGAAGAATGCGGCATGATGCAATCGAGGGTTGATATCTTTCTGAATACAGTAAGTCCTCAATATATGAACAAGATGCATTCCTTGAAACCTTGTTCATAAGTGGATAAACTTATGAAAGGCATTGAGGAGTGAGGTTATCCTGCAGAACACAACAATGCATTACAATTTTGCATTAACTCATCATTGTGACAAACAGATCTGGCTGGGTATGCGATGCAGTCGGAGCCAAAAAATTCCCTGTCCACGGGAAGGAAGAACGGGCAAAATGATGAACAATCCCTGACTTCACACCGGATTCGATGATACTTGGTTCAGATTATGCCAAAAGTGCAAGTTCCTCTATGCCATACCAACTCGAAAGGTGCAAATTGGAATTTCGGGCACACTTGAACTTTTTGAATGATTGTAAATTGAATGTGCGAAGGAGCGGTAATGAGTGGGTCACCATTCCACAGGCATGAAGCTTATTATATGATGTTGCATGCACATTGAAGTATCTTCGACTGAAGAAAGAACCAAAATTGACGAGGAGAAATTAAACGTAACTCCATGATTATAACATAGCATGGTGTATAACCACCTAAATGCCACTGCTTATTCGTGGAACTTTGTAATAAAGTTCATTTTGTAACCCCCGGAACCGGGACAGAGGTCCGTAATGTTGTAATAACGAAAATTTCATAAAAACGTTTCTTTGACAATAGATTGAACAGGCCTTTTCGTCGGGACCAACACCTTACTTCTTAATAACGAGAACTTCATAATAAGGTTGTTCATATAAAAAGAGTCTACTATAACTGGAATAACGGAAGAAATGTATACAGTGGAACTTGGTTAGTACGTTTCTGAAGGGACCACGAAAAATGAACGTACTAACCAGGAAAACGTACTAACGAGGAAAGTAAATAATAGCAGTCGGGGTTATTGCAATCAGTGAAAAAGTCGTCATAATTACAATTACTATCAGTAGTTCTCATAGGATCGCCTTCCTGAACTCTTTTCACATTTAAAATCAAGAAAATGAGCGCTACCATGAAAAACAATACCATGTGAATAAAAATCGCAATTTTTCATGGACATCCCGGAGAGGATTTCATGATTACGGCGTCTATCTCCCGTGATTTATCCTATATCTATTTACAGAACGAGGACGAGTGAAGCTCAGACAAGTCATTTTTCTTTCTCACAGCGTACTCGGAGAATATAACAATAACCCGGAGTAAGTGAACTGGTTTTTTAAACATCATAAAAATTGGGCAAAATTATATTGACTTTCAAATTACGGCAACAGCCGTAGACATTCGCTTCTGGAATCATACCATTTCGATTGTAAAATCGATCGATATATCAACTGATGACACGCAAGATTATTAGATTACGATGTAATTACAAGAAAATTTTATATTAAACAGTTGAAATTTACTTTCAAAATTTGTCTAGTGTCGTCTGCTTTCGTTCCGAGATCAAGTATTTTTAAGCTAAGCTTCGCGTGGAGATCAAGAGGATCGTCTGCTCCCGCAACAGTAGTCAAGTAAATACGCACGACGTCGAGTTTATGGAGCAGTACTGTTTTAGATAATGTGGGAATTGTCTAATACCGTTAAGACTCATTTCTTCATCATGATAACTCGTGCAATAATAACAATTGCCCACTCATGAACTTTGTGCGCAGCAGTGGGCACTCTCAAGCTCCAAAGGCAACAGAAGGTGAGGAGCTCGGGGTGGGGAAAATTGGGGCTTCTTATTGGCTGCAGTTTTTCATAGTCAGACATTCCCAAAAAATGGCCGCATTTTATTTTTCATCACGTCACAAGAATTTAGAAATGCATTTGGATAAATTACGGTAGAAGAAAGAGATGTGGAATGAATGGAAGAATGTTGATGGCTAATAATAATAAATTAAATCATGAATTCAGACGTTTGCGACCCTTAAGAAGACACTAGAGAACGAATTGCGGGTTGCGTCACGGCAAGCAATTGAGCGTACTAACCAGGAAAGCGCAATTTTTTCAAACGTACTAACCAAATTCTTTTACCTGTATTTTGTTCGGATGGTACCGGGACCGAGGGAAATCGCCGTACTAAGGAGGAAAACGTACTAAGGAGGAACGTACTAACCAAGTTCCACTGTATATGCATAAATGAAGCCTATTCAGATTATGTAAGACATGAAATTAATTGATATTTGATTCTGATACTTAAAAAGTAAAATTTTGTAATTGAGATAAATATGTACTTGAATTCAGAAAATTTCCTCAGTCACTAAAAATCTTAAGGAACAGAAACAATATCTGAACTGCACTGACTGAGCTGAATTTTTTTGGTGGATTGATGGATTTTAACTAGGGATGGACGGATCCAGGATTTTTTTTTCAGATCCGGATTCGGATCAGATCCTTAATTTTCGGAGCCAGATCTTTCGGATCGGATATTTTCGGATCCAAATGCATTTTCAAATTCCTGCTATTAAACGAAGTAATAATTCAAGTTTATTTTGGGTACGTGCAATAGAAGGAATGCTTTTTAGATTTTTCATACACATTTTAATATTTTTATAGATTAAAAATAATTTTTATAGGCTTTCAAGTTATTTTTTTTTAAACATCTTTATATGCTCAGGACCTAAACTGTTACGCTTGGGTTTGGAAATGAAAAATCTTCGGATAAACCACTGACCAGTGGCATAGGACAAGAATCGAAGAGCTGAATTTTTTTGGTGGTTTGATGGATTTTAACTAGGGATGGACGGATCCAGGATTTTTTTTCAGATCCGGATTTGGATCAGATCCTTAATTTTCGGAGCCAGATCTTTCGGATCGGATATTTTCGGATCCAAATGCATTTTCAAATTCCTGCTATTAAACGAAGTAATTATTCAAGTTTATTTTGGGTACGTGCAATAGAAGGAATGCTTTTTAGATTTTTCATACACATTTTAATATTTTTATAGATTAAAAATCATTTTTATAGGCTTTCAAGTTATTTTTTTTTTAAACATCTTTACATGCTCAGGACCTAAACTGTTACGCTTGGGTTTGGAAATGAAAAATCTTCGGATAAACCACTGACCAGTGGCATAGGACAAGAATCGAAGAGCTGAATTTTTTTGGTGGATTGATGGATTTTAACTAGGGATGGACGGATCCAGGATTTTTTTTCAGATCCGGATTTGGATCAGATCCTTAATTTTCGGAGCCAGATCTTTCGGATCGGATATTTTCGGATCCAAATGCATTTTCAAATTCCTGCTATTAAACGAAGTAATTATTCAAGTTTATTTTGGGTACGTGCAATAGAAGGAATGCTTTTTAGATTTTTCATACACATTTTAATATTTTTATAGATTAAAAATCATTTTTATAGGCTTTCAAGTTATTTTTTTTTTAAACATCTTTATATGCTCAGGACCTAAACTGTTACGCTTGGGTTTGGAAATGAAAAATCTTCGGATAAACCACTGACCAGTGGCATAGGACAAGAATCACAAGCGACGACACATTCGAAGAGAGAATCTCAACTCTTTCTACCCTTATTTATTGCATTCACTGAAGCTATTATTTAAAATTTCGGATCCAGATGTCTTCCGCGACTTTGGATCCGATACAGGGCAATACCCACGGATATTTGGATCCGAGGTATCCTATCCGACCATCCCTAATTTTAACCACTTGTATCCAAAATAAACTCAACAATGGTAGAGAAAAAGAACATTGCAGCAATTTCAAGTACATTGAATCATTTCCTCCTCACCTTTCCTTTCCGCCGTAGTCCCGACCGCCTTGTCCGCCAGGCCACCTCTCCATAGCTGCATCCATACCCTGTGTACCATGACGACCAGGCCCATCCCCACTGCCACCATAATCATGCCTTGCACCCCCACTGCCACCATACGATGAGGACGGTGGAGCCGACTGCTGCCCCTGTGATGCCTGCTGCTGCGAAGAAAACCCTGAACCCCTCTGCGGGGTCGTCGCCTGCGAAGTCCTGCTGCCGTCCTTGCGATCCCTGGGATCGGAGCGAGGGTCCCTTTCGCAGCGAGGGTCGCGTTCCCGCTCCCCCCGTGACTCCCTCTCCATCCGGGAATCCCCACGCTCCCCTCGGCTGCCGTCGCGCTCCCCTCGGCTGCCATCGCGCTCCCCTCGGCCCTCCCTCTCCCTAGACTCCCTCTCCATCCGCTGGTCGGGACCCCTCCTCTCTTCGCGCCCCTCACTCCCCCCCTTCTTCTCCTTGTCACCACTCCTCGGCGTCTTCTCCTCCTTCTCCCTGCTCCTGCAAAACCATCAGGAGAAAAATCATCAAATGGCACATAGACAACGTTCACATCAAACCCTTTCTTACTCCAACGGACAGCCACTCACCACCCCCTCTCTCTTCTTGTACGTCATTCGAACTCCCCATGCCCCCTTCCACTCTATGTCGACCAATCACCTTGTACACCTTGTTCACCCATTGGTTCCCCTCCTCCCGCCCCCAATTGCCTTTTCCCTGTTTATTCCAAGTTACCAACAACTTGTTTCACTTACGATCCATTGTGTTTCAAATTTACAGCCATTTGATGGAAAGTGTGGGGCAATGGTTAAATATCACGGATCTGTGGTTTAAATAAAGACAATTTACGGAATATTAGGCAGAAATCTTATGATGCATACGGCAATCCCTTTATTATGGATGTAACCAAATCCCCCATTAAATAGAACGATGATCCCCTGAAATTTGTTATAAGCACGTTTTACTGTAATACAAAATTTTTTACGTTGAACTTCCGGGGGTTTTCTGGCCTAGGGATTTGAAATTGTTTATGGACTGCTCATTGGTACTTTCTGAAATAGTTTTTCTTGCTGTGTATGCAGGAGCCAAAAACAGCACTTTTTTGAGGGCAAATGTGGGAACTGGAATAGTATCACTCAGATACCCGTTATTTGCTCATGAAAAATTGCTTCCTGGAGGTGATTGATAGATGCATTCCGTCCTTAAATGCTCAAATTTATATGAATCATGAGAAAATGGATTTGAGATTTAATTCAAATCTATGAAAGATTCAATTTTGGATTCAGATTGGTGAAAATGTGGAATCGACGCATCCCTATTCTCTTTTATTTCCCTGACTTTGTATCAAACACATGGCAGTCTTAAAAATAAAAATAATTTCCAAAACACTTTGTGAACACTATGATGCACATGATTATGGACAGCAGCAAAAGTTAATTACGTAAGAAGTACCAACTTTTTTACCAAATACGATGAACTTTCAAGCTATGCAAGATCTCCATGATATTTTCCTCCTCAAGTAGCACCCTTGTTCACTGAAGACTTTCCTAATGACTAACAATACACGAACTTGATATTTTTTAGATTGTGTAACAGTAAAAATATCCCTCCAACTTAGTAAGTATGTACCTGGAATCAATTGACATGTGAGATCTTTTGGTGGGAGTGGCGTGCAATGTTTCACCACCAGAGGTGTCTTGATCTTCTTCTATCCTTCGTTTCTGCCCCGACGCATTGCGACCTCCATATCCTCCCGTAGATTCTTTTGAGTCCTTTCCTGATGCCTGAGAAGTTAGGTCAAAGAATATTTCATAGTTTTAACAATTTAAAGAAAGGAAAATGCAAAAAATCTTAATAAGAATGGTAACACTAACCTCTTCTTTATCTCCTTTATCAGATTTTCCCTTTTTATCTTGATCTTTCTTCACAGCATGCTTGTAAAGTTTGTACAACTTCTTTGCATCAAATTCGGTAAATTTTGACACAAAGTACCACAGATTACTGTAAAGAAATTGCCTTCAGTGATGAAAAAGGAATTTACAAAATTTAAAATTAACATGCAGTTTCATGATTTTGATCCATAAATCATCGACTCATTTCACCTACCTTCTCCATTCTTTGGCTTTGTCTGGGTCTTTATAGATGGATAAGCAACGGTTGATTTGATCACCAATCTGCAATAAGCACTGACGTGTATGATTCACTTGTTCAGCCTCCGTTAGGGTTTGGTCAGGATTATCTAATGCTTTCAGAGCCTTCTTCACAGGCCTCATTTTTTCTTTGCACTGCAAAAATTGTAAAAAAATGTCAGTAAATGCCCTATGCACTTAACTAAAAGGGTGTAGGTAATACCTTTTTTATACTGACGACTTCAGCTTTTGATGAGGTTTAACATTGTTTAACAAACTATCTTTCAAATAATGTGAAATCAAATTAGGCAAAGTTACCTTACCCACATGCCTAACACAAGGAATAAAAGAAAGGGAATGATAAGGTGTCTAAAAGTTTTGAGATGGGTATTAATCAATCACTTTCTTATTCCCATCCATGATTCTTGGTTTTGGAGTCAGGATCAGGAGGCCTACACCCCTTACATGTTGCCTATCATGCATTCTTCAAGGAACATGGGCTTTATGAAGAAAAATACACACATGGAAAACAGAGGGTAGAATACCAGCAGTGGAATTCCAAAGTCATAATGGGCAATTCATTTTTAAGAAAAATTGGAAGCCCACATGTCCCTTCTGTCCTTACATCAGTTCAATCCAGAAAGGGAGGAGTCCCCCTTTAAAAAACACTGTGGCAACTAGCTAATGGTGCTCTAATTCATAGAAACCATGTGACAAATTTCAAGATTGAAAGAATTTGAATACAATTGAATCACACTTTGGCTACAAAATCGTAAACAAAAGCACACTGCCGCCATTCCAACCTTAAAGTCTAGGATTTTGATCTAAATTTCTACATTGGCTTTCAATCACCTCAAATTAAATATCTGAAGAAAATTTAAAAGGAAATTTTCATATGATTTATGTGCTTTTTAATAATATCACATGAGTCCAAAAAATAGCCTAAAATCATACAATTCCTCATATCTCTCCACAAAATTGTCATGGTTTTTATTTCATTTCACTCAAGGGCATAAAATATCAATTGAATTAATTTTATCATGTTATAGCTGAAGTTATTGCTATTGCATACCCTGTTATGACTACAGTAAACTAACAATTTTAAAGGTTAGAAATTCTTAGTTTTACAAAATTTATTTTTACAAAATTTAATTTTACAAAAATAGCACCCTACCCCAGAATTAGCCATTGCTATTAATATGTAATCAAGACATACATAATTTAGTTTTTCAAAAATAAATTTTAGCATCAACTGAAATGAGTTTTTAAAATATATTCAAACATTTATATTCTTCTCTTGAGAAGTAACTTACCCCCCACACACACACATTAGAAATACACGAAGTAGCAAAATATCAGGTTATTCATCTAATTTAAACCTATTTCATTTAATTTATTACTAAAGTGAAACCACATCTATCGACCATTCTACAGCAAAATTTGCAAATCATTCCTATGGAAACATTTCTGAGGCCCAAATTTCCATTGATTGATTTTATGTAATGTGACAGTACTAAGAAAAGGAAAAATTGCATTTTTTAAATCGAAACATGCATAATGATCAAGAACTTAGTTCATACTTTTAAATGAAGATGCCGAAAAAGAACTAGATTTTAAAATGCTGATCATCAATTTCATTGGTTTATAGAAAACTGCAGTAAAGGCCTTTCAAACTAAGGTAATATTGTAATATTGTTAAAAGCAAGATCAAAGTTACTTTCTTCCAGGAAAGATTACTTATGGAGGTATCAAGTGCCATATCCCATTCAATGATAAATTGCAGTTTTACCCCAACTTCAAACAGTCATGAAAAATTGATTGTTTGAGGCGTAACTTGGTGAAAGCGATTCATTATTAAAATTTAAAAAAGAACTTTGTGCTTTCACATTAATGTTTATTCCCAAATTTACGATGGAATGTGATGGACCTCTGTAGAGTTCACCTGATGATGACGTCTAATGTTGAAACCATGGTCGTAAATTTGTGAATAAATATTAATGTGAAAACGCTAAGTTCTTCTTTTTAATTTTAACAGATGTGAAAAAAAAAACCAGTGGAGTAGCCAAGAAAATTTTTACATGGTTTCATTCCTGAATGGAAAGATGAAAATTGCCAAGTCAAATCCAAATCATGTGTCGTGTGTGGATGAACAGACTCATGATGAAAGGTTTATTTCAACAGAAAAGGACATCAGCACCCACCTCATTGAAAATTGATGGATCTAAATCGCCAATGACGTCCAAGGCCCTTGGCTCGCTGTTGGCCGTGAAGTGCATCGGGCCAGACACTTTGGCCTTCTTCTTGTTCTTCTTCTTCACCTCCTCCTCCTTCTTCTCCTTCTTGATTTTCTTCTTCACCTCCTTCTTCTCCTCCTTCTCCTCCACCTCCTTCACCTTCTCGCTCTCTTCCTCCTTCTCAACCTTCACCACAACCTCTTCCTCCTCCACCTTCACCTTCGGCTTCTCCACCTTCGGCTTCACAGGTTTCTTCTCGGGCTTGACGACCGGGGACACAACCGTGGACGTGTTGTTTTCATCACCCGAACTGATGTCGTCACCCTCAATAATCGCCTTTGTCAAAGCCTTCACCTCCTTCCTTCCAGCACTCTTTCGGGCTTTCCTAGGTTTCGCCTGCAACAACAAGATTGAAATAATAATGAATCAAAAGATTCAAAATTTATCTGAAAAACTTATAGCTTCGACTGAGTGAGTTGTGATGACTTCCTGTAAGAATGGGAAAATAGAAAAATCTCCAGAAAATATGATTTATCAAGGTCATTCAAGTTTTTTCTTTGATGTTGAAAGCCATAATGTTCAAGTTTGAGTTTGACATTTTAATGTTAGCAAAATTTTCCAAAATAACAAAACACAAGTCTAAAGGCTAAAGGCACTTTTAAAAGCATACAATTCTTAATGTTTCTAGATTATTTCACCACAAGCCTAAAAGTCCTTTGGAAGCGCACTTGATCCAAAAAAAAACTATACCTGTACACCAGGATGCATGTCGGTCAGCATGATCTATAGCCATGAAGTAAATTGTATTTTAAAGATGATGAATAAATAACTTTTTCTTTTTCCTTCTGTTTAATGACTTTCGAGTTGGTTGCAAAAGCTAATCTGCTTTCATGATTACATATGCATCATAAAAAACAATCATAACATAATAGCCAATCCAATACTTAAAAAATTTACTTACCACTCCCATTTTCTGCTCAATCACCTTCTTCAGAAGCTTGAGTAAATAATCTGCACGGGATTGTAAATGCTTAGCTTGGGGCTTCTTATCCTCATTAGCCAATATCTTATCCCCAATCCCAAGGGAAGGATCCATTTTTATAGCCTCCCAAGATCCGAGGCCATACTGGTAGATTCCTCTGAGGAGCTTTGAGTCGTCTTCCACATCCCAAGGAACATCAAAATTAGCTGGTTTCACCCTGCCAATCATTTTAAAACAATTAAACATGGCTCAAAATTGAAAAATATGATATCATTCAACATTTTTAATTATTCCCATCTTTAAAAAATTGACATATTGACATTAAAAATCAATCCAAAAGTATAAAAAATATATAGTCATACATGTGATGAGTATCAGTTGATCCAGTTTAATTAAAAAAGTAAAATGACGCACTCCAAATCCAAAAGCCCCAAATCCCCCAACTCCTTGTTGATGAGCACGAAGAAAATGTTGGGACATATTTACCTGGCGTCCAAAACCCAGTTGCTTCTTTCCACAGTATCCGATGGCAAGAGATCATCAAGGGGTTCCAGCTCTTTCTCACATGCCAATAAACTTTTGGCATTAACTGAGACATTACTTAACTTGAAAGATGGCCCCCTTCCTTTCCGTTTTTGAACGCCTATTAATATAAATTACACATTAACAAAACTGAAGAAAATGTTCATCTTTTCCCACTCCAGGTTTTCCCATAAAAAATAATCACATTTTTCTAGGAAACTAAACACAAAATAAGCACTATTCAACAGTTATTTGATGCATGACAAACTTCTCTTATAAGGGAACAATATATATAAATTTAAGTCAGTCCATCTTCTTCCTTTAATAATAACTAGAGATGTGCGAATAGTATCCGCGAATACTCGAATACCTCGAATAATAGAAAGTATTCGATATTCGAGATCTCGAATAGTTATGCCAAAGGTACCGTCTCGAATACCTCGAATACTTTGAATTTCGCGTCATACACTGTCGCTCGCACGTCGTTGGTAGTTGACTCGGAAAAATGAGAACTCGTCTAGTGCATGCAGCGCCGTTTTAGGCAAGCTGACGAAATACATCAAATTCACGGGTTTGAGCGGTGAAAAGAGTTCGACGTGGGGAACCGAAATTGATCGGATGAAAAAAATCCGAAAATCCCAGGTGTCCCCTATCAGGAGAACCTCAGTTCCGTGGGATAGCGACATTGGCGCATTTCCCACGATCCGCTATCCCCATCCATTCAGCTTTCGCCCCCCCCTCTCAGACGATTTCCTCTTCCCAGAAAACAAAAAAAAGGTCCCGGCTCGTGCAGGGATCATATTACGAAGACCTCAGCTTTGAAAAAAATATCAAGTTACCGGAAAATAATAGAATCGTGTTTCACCCTTCCCTCTTTCTCCCCACTGACCATTTTCCCGCATCCATCTTATGAAAAAATGAGAGGAGGTGTTTGCCGTGTGTCCTTTGTGGCTAATAATGACAAGCACTTATTTTGAATCTTCCCCAGGAGATGAAACTACCATAGGGAGGAACTCAGTGCCGTGGGATAGTGACATTGGCGCATTTCCCACGATCTGCTATCCCCCTCCATTCAGCATTCGCCTCACCCACTCTTGACGATTTCCTCTTCTCCGAAATCAAACAAAAGATCCCAGCTCGCGCAGGGATTGTATTACAAAAACCTTAGCTTCAAAAAATATCAAGTTACGCGAGAAAAATAGAAACGTGTCTCGCACCCACCCCCTTTTCTCACCCACTGACCTTTTTCTACCTACCTGCTTCGAATTTCCCCCTTTCTCGAGGTCAACTGCTGCATGAGTCATCTACTAGCCCGAAAGGTGTCTAACAATGACTTTCGGCAATTGTTATTACACCTTTATTGGATTGAAATATTAGTGATGTGCGCGTAATTTAAAAAGGAATAAGACCAAACACGACATATTTCTGACTTTATTTAAGCATTTTGCGCAAGAAAATAAATACCGGGAAGAAGAAGAAATACGACGGAGGCGTAATGCTCAAATAGGGTGGTTTCCTATTATTTTTTATTGCCTAAATCGAAATATTAATACTCCTGAAGTACGTATTTAACGCTTTTAGAGTTTTATAAGACGATATCTATTTTTCGCGATTAAATTAAAAGTGAAAATTTTCAAGCGCGCGAATACGCGACGGGTAAGTATGAATGCCGGGAAAAACTCCGCGTGACGTCGTTCTGGTTCCCGCTGCCGCAAGTGAGGTGACCTTGGGGCGAGGCTCTGAGCGCTATTACGACGCAGGATGCTAGCAGGTAGCCGAGTACCATGCTAGCTGGTAGCGCTTGGCTTAAATAAGGATTATTAATACCTTATCAAACAGACTGTGTGATTATTAAGCCATGTTTCCCTGAGCTCTGTGCCTCATGCATGCATTGGTAACCTCAGACGATGTAAAACTCCGATCCTCTCGTGTAGAAACTAGGTCCCTGTGATGTCACGTGGAGTGGCATCGCATAGGCGCCAATCTGGCCTTTTTCAAATGAGGTAAAATTGAACATTGCCATTAGTCTAAACCGGTATTTCTAGAACGAAATAATTTGTATATTATGAATACACTAATGGTGGGTAACGAATCACAATCAATACCTTTCGTTTTCTTTAATGAAGGAAACTACCCTATTGTTTACATAAAATTAAAATATTCCATTAATCAGCTAAATTCCTGTTTGAATCCTTTAAAGGCAATCACAGTTACTCGCCAAAATCTTGGGTTTCCTGCTGCATAGGCGACCTAGTCAAACATTTTCACATTCATCGTTTAGTATTCGAGGTATTCGAAATTCGAGGTATTCGAATATTCGAGCAATGATTTAATATTCGAATTCGATATTCGAATTCGAGAAATCTACTATTCGACCCATCCCTAATAATAACTACAAAAAGGAGAATGTAGGGCTCCACACAGACTCCACAAGCACCATAAATTAATTACACAGACGCACAACTTCATGGCACTCACCAGATAAATTACTATCTTCATTGACAGCTGATTCATTTTCTTTCTGAGCCACATATTCATTCATAGCTAACGAACACCTCTGCTTTAATAGCTCCCCTAATTTTCTCAACTCCGCCAGAGGCTTTTCTTGCAATTCAGCATCACATGCCACAGCTTCCAGCCTCCTCAATGGAGCAGCAAATTTTTTGTAACTCTTAACAAAGCGACGTATCTATAAGGAATGAGCAAACAATGGTACATCGACATTTTGATACTTATGATTGCGATTGATTACATTTGATGCAATATTAGGCAATACCCTACACAGAAAATAACATAATAAATGGACCCACAATGAATGCAAAATGTCACCCGGGATAACGATAAATTTTTTGTTAATTATATAGAATAATAAAAACAATAATCAAGTCAACTCCATGGCATTATAAGCAGCTCAACAGGATGTGATAAATTGTAAAAAGAGGGAGGTTTAAGACATTAAACACCAAAAAGGCAAATAGACATATAAAGCAGACTCCCGATTACCCAGCTGCGGTTTATCCGTGTAAGAGTTCACACTTGTTCCATCTTTTCCTCCATCACTATAAAACATAAAAATGGACACAAAATCAACAGGATATTTGGATTTTAATGCAAGGCTACGTGGAACTTATAATTTCTGTCAAAATTCCCCTCATTAAATGGAATTATTTTATTTACTTGCTGTCAATGAATTTTTCAAGTCCATTTTTACATCTGTTCTAGCATTGCATACAACAATATGAAGCGGGAAAAAATTTTTGATTAATTTTTGATGATTCTTCAATAACCAATCATAATTTAAGAAAAATGTTATTTACAACCTTGAATTGTATAATTAATATCGCAAGTGGGCAATTATTGCTGTGGCCTTGCTGCATGTGGTTGAATTCAGAACCTAAGATTTTGTCACACTCAAGCATGTTTACGCAGTGACTAGTCAAGGTCTAACTGGAGAGGGAGTGAATAGCAGTAGTAAAGGTAGTAGGGAAAGTAGAAGTAGAGATAGCAAGAGTCATAGCCAGGCACTTGCTTGAGCAGACAATTTGCCATAACTGCTGCTGCACGATGCCATGATTGCTGGTCAGTTGCCTTTTCTGTTTTCAAGGCATTTTGGTGCACGATCCTGCTCAGTGATCGTGGTTCTGAAGCATCCAATGCAAACCACTTTTTTGAATTCGTGACCTCGCAGCCACGGGCACATGGTTATCGGAAACCAGGTATTACATGGAGAAGTAAGAATTCAAGTACAATCATGTTATCGCCGCTAAAAATATCATGGTCGGGAAAAGATAGGTCTTAATGATTCCCGAAAGGAATCTAAAATAACAGACAATATGCGTAAATAATAATTGACTTAAGATTTACCTAAATTATGAAAGCTGCAAGAAATTTAAGTGAAATTTTGGATTATTCGTGTCGCCTCACCCCATTATAAGCCTCGATAATCAGGAGTTTGATATTTACTTTCAGCAATTAGACTTCAAAATTTTAAGCACTTTGCAGTTGCTGAAAATGTAGCGGAAGAGTACATGATCCATCTTTGGCATGAAGGTCATATCAATAGAGACAGACAATAGAACCGAGTAATCCGAGAAGTCGTAGCAATGAGGAAAAGTGCCACAAACAATCTTATCAGGGACACAGAGCATACTCACTAGCAATGCATAGCTTCCAGTTTTGAATGACAGATTGTTCAGAGTGCATTGTTCGAAGAAAAAAATATTTGGCCCTACTACTTTCAATAGGTTAGTTTACCTAACCTAAGAAATCAAAATTTACTAAATGCGGCTTGTGTCCCATCATTAATACAATAGTTACATGTAAGTGGCTGAAATTAATAAATTCTGGTTTACCACAACATCAAAGGATAAATTCAACCTCATAACAAAGCTCAGAATTGCAGCCATTGCCGCTTGCAAGGGTGCAGTTCTAAACAACCTACTGGCTAAACATTTTAAATGGGGCAGAAATAACTGGCCAACAACTCATATAATAATACATGACCAAAAAAATAGCACAGGTTCTCACAAAATCCTGATCTTTGCAAATAATACCATGGTGGACATTATTCACTACCTCCTCTTAAAGATGTCTCACTTAAATGTCCTCAATATGACAGCAAACATAACGCCATGAAATATCCTAAACAGGAACTGCAGTGACCTAGAGCTCAAAATGAGTTAACAAACAGTTCTGCTAATTATGTAGTTTCAAAATGAGACATTACATGTGAATAAGTGAAAAACATTAAATCCAAAATTCTTAGGACGGAAAGTTACCAAAAGAGGAGTAAGAGGATTGAGATTTTTGGGACAGCAGAACAAAACTCCAATAAAATTGTTTTCTTTTATCTTTTGGTGTACCATGAGATTCCTATGAATCGGCCTTATATGTATACTCGCTGCGTTCCGCGCGCTCGTTAAGGGGCTCCGCCCCTTAAAAACCCCGGGTCCGGCTTCGCCGTCTACATTTGTGATTCTTCGAAGAATTTTAGTTCGAATAATCTCACCTCAGCTAGTGGCCGGCTTCGCCGGCCAGGGGATAGGGAAGCGCCCCACTCATTCCTCGGAACGCTACGCCGTTCCTCGTTAAAAGGCGGCTTCACCGCCCAGGGGTTGAATGTGCCCCCCCGGGGCTACCCCGCTTTATACTCGGAACGGCTTCGCCGTTCCTCGTCAGGGGTCGGCAAAGCCGCCCAGAGGGCAAGGGCATTTTGGAACTGTTTCACCGTCATTCGTTTAAGGGGCGGCTTTGCCGCCCAGAGGCGAAGGGAGCCCACAGCGGCTGCGCCGCTTTAACGTCGGGGCGGCTTCGCCGCCCAAGGGTTACTGAATATCCCCCTCGCCTACGCCACTTACTCCTCGGAACGGCTTCACCGTTCCTCGTTGTGGGGCGGCTTCGCCGCCTTGGGGATAATGAGCCCCCCGCGGCTGCTCCACGTAGTCCTCATAAATGGTCCTCTCCACCGAGAGGGTGCCCAGGGGGATTAGGGGGTTTTCATGTGTAATACATGCGGTCATCAATCGTCCACAGTGATCATGTGGCGATGATTTTAAAGGGTAGTGCAATGCGGCGTAATAGTGGCCACAAGTACCCATAAAAGAAGACTTGATGGCAAGTTTTCATTTTTTGCGGGGGGTTCCAACGGAATACCGGGGGTTTTATGCGTGTGAAAACCAGTGGTCACAAATCGTTCTCATAAATTCCCTGCGGATAAGTCCTAGGGGTCTGGAACAGTGGCAGAATTCTGACGATTGTTTTACCTGGATAGGCGATTTATTAGAAAAATTTTCTGGGAGGTTTCACGGGGTTATCGGGCGTTTTAATAAGTAGTAGAGGCACCAGACAGTAGTAGAGTAAATTGTGACGAAAACTACTCGGAAAAGCGCCTTAAACATTTTTTTATTTTTTTTTCGGCGAGGTTCCAGGAGGTGATCGGGGGTTTTCTGGTATTTTTTCCCGTTTTATTTACGGTGGCCCGCCCTCATCAAATATTCCGGATCTAGAGCTCAGAGGGGACGGGTAGTGCGGCGTAATGTTTGCGAGAAGTTCCCAAATAGGAGACTTAATGGCACATTTTACATTTGGGGGGATTTCAGGGGGATACCGGGGGTTTATATGTGTGTACCCCTGGCGGTCACCATCCGTTCACTTGAATTCCGTAGGGATGAGTCGTTGGGGTAAGAACCAGCGGTGGAAAGTCTCGAAAAGTACCGAAAAAGTAGACTTATATGCAAAACTTTATTTTTTGGGGGGTGTATGTGGGTTTACCGTGGGTTTATAGGTTTTTACTACCAGGGGTCATCAATTGTCCACATCAATTCCGTAGCGATGAGTGGTAAGGCTAGAAAAGCGGTGGAATTGTGATGAAAAGTACCCAAAAAGGCTACTTATATTCAAATTTTAATTTTTTAGGGTTTTCAGGGGGTTTAAATATGGCCTTGTTATATGGTCACATGCATTTACTATCATAACTAAGAGAAGGTGCCCCTATGACATCCATATTTCGATAGTAGTACAATAAAAAGTAAACCTCTCCCCGGAAAAAATTAGTACTGTCCGCCATTTTTATTTTTCCGCAGTTATATCGACTGCAACATTTATTAAATTCTTATATTTTCGGAAACCATATGAATAGATGTATGTAAATGTAGAGTTTAAAAGACATCGGTCGGGAAAACATTGAAGAAATCTTGTGTCAATCTTTTGAAAATCGTAATTTTCGGTGATTTTGGGAACGTTTTTATTTTTTTCTGGAAAACCATGGACGAAAAAAAGAAAATTGTTACCTTCATATCGTAGACGATGTTATGAGCATATATAATAATCATTTTCAGTATCCTACACCTGCAATTACGACGAGGGGAGAGGGAGTTATGAAATTTGTTTGGAAAAAGGTTTTCGGACGCCATTTGTGCAGCAATTTACTTTAAAATTATCTAAATCCATTACATAATTACGTGACTACATTCATCAGCTTTCAAAACGTACATAAACTATCCGCGTGGCACACACCGTTCACGCGCAGTAAAATAAAAACCGAAATACCGTCCCCGGAAAAGGCGCGATTTCGGCCATTTTGTCGTCCTAGCCATGACACGTGGCGGAAACTTCTGGTTTTCGGATTTTTCCTCCGGAGGTTTTCTGGTATATTTTCCCGTATGGTTTACGGTGGCCCGCCCTCATCAAATATTCCGGATCTAGAGCTCAGAGGGTACGGGTAGTGCGGCGTATTGTTTGCGAGAAGTTCCCAAATAGGAAACTTTTATGAAATTTTTTATTTTTTGGGGGGTGTATGTGGGTTTACCGGGGATTTATAGCTTTGTACTGCCAGGGGTCATCAATCGTCCACATTAATTCCGTAGCGATGAGTGGTAATTCTTGGGAAAGCGGCGGAATCGTGACGTAAAGTACCCGAAAAGGCTACTTATGTGCAAATTTTAATTTTTTAGGGGGTTTCGGGGGGTTTAAAGATGACGATACTATATGGTCACATTCATTTACTTTCATATCTAACAGGAGTGAGCCCTATGACATCCATATTTCGAGAGTAATACAATAAAAAGCAAACCAGTCCCCGAAAAAAGTGAGTAGCGCCCGCCATTTTTATTTTTTCGTGGTTAAATGCGTTGAATCATTTATTAAAAATTCATGTTTTCTGAAAGACAATGCAAAGTTGTATGTAACTACAAAGTTTGAAAGAAATCGGTAAGGTTAAAAATGACAAAATCTTGTGTTAATATTTTGGAAATCGTAATTTTAGGTGATTTTCGAAATATTTTATTTTTTTTCTGAGTAACCAAGGACGACGAAAGAAAATTGTTGCCTACATTTCGTAGACAATGTTATAAGCATATATAATAATCATTTTCGTTACCCTACACCTTAAATTAACTCGAATGCAGCGGAAGTTATGAAATTTTATTCGAAAAATAAATTTTTGGACGCCATTTTGGCTGCGATTTTCTCAATTGGAAACTAATAAATTTACTTTATTACATGCCCACGTTCATCAGCTTTCAAAAAAAGCATTAGCGACCCGTGTGACACGCATAATTAGCGCGCAGTAAAATAAAAACCGAAAGATGGTCCCCGAAAAAAGCCCGATTTCGGCCATTTTGTCGTCCTAGTGACGACACGTGGCGGAAACTTCCGGTTTTCGGATTTTTCCTCCGGATCATTTCCGGTTTCCCGATCGCGTGCCAAATTTCAGCTCTCCAGCACTTCTAGAAGTGGTCGGGAATTTGTATCCATCAGTCAGTCAGTCACCACAAGGGCTGTATATAGATAGGATTAGACTCTACATTTGCCAACAGTCAATTTTTTCCAGTGCACTCATTCAAGAGTTTTTCCTGAAGACCAAAATTCCTTTAGCTGAAAATCATTTCTGCCGTGTTTACTTTTAGTACATTCCCATGGTGATTGTCTGCAAGCACTCCCCACAGCATCGAGAGATTCAGGAGGGCGAACTCAATCCTCTACATCACACACTTATGATTTCAAACAATGCTCCACAAGAGCGAAGCATTTTTTGCAGAACTGAAATTTTCATTTTTTTTAATTAACCAAAAAAATTGTAACTATCAATTAAAAATTGAATGGTGTCAAATATGCAATCCCACCTTTACAAACTTTTGATAGAGAAAAGAAGAAAATAGAAATTACCGACATTAGCGCGAATGAATGAGAAAAATCTCACCACAGTTGCAATGATTGGAGACCAAGAAGCCTTACCTCAGCATCTGTAAATCCCTTGATGCTTTCCCTCGGAGTCATCCTGGGACGGCCTCTTTTCTTTGGTCTGTCTTCGTCACTTCCCTCATCACTTGAATCTCCAGATTCATCCGTTTTCTTCTTCCGCTTTTTACCTCTGCCTCCCTCGCCTAATTTTCAAGACCCAATAAAAAAAAAGAAGATAAGTAGCAGTTCAAAAATTTTAATAAAAAAAAGCAATGCACAACAATGACATTATTTAAAAATATCAACAAAGAGATATTATAGCATACACATCCGCAAAAATTGAGTTCCTTCTCATGCAAAACATTTTTCTCCACATTGGAATTTATAGTCTTAATTAACCCTTTCAGTCGATAATTTTGATACCATCAAACTTGTGATTATTAATAAAGTATTCTACCGATTAAGGTAGGTTTCCATGGAGTATGTAAGTAATATTCTAGCAGTCTCCTCTCTCCCTTCATGAGCTTCCCTTTTAAATTCACAATCCACCTTTCATCCCATCCATAAATTCTATTCTCTTCCTCACCATCCCTTGTTTATCCAACATTCTACCCTATTACACTGTTTTCAACATCACCTACCAGCTTAATTACTTGCAAAATTTAAATCTTAAAACTATAGTACACTCCCGATTATCCTAATGGCTAATGATGGGGAGAGGCGGCACTAGTAATCGGAAAACACGGACAACCCAAACTTTACTTTTATTCCTTGTAATTTTCACAATTTATGTAAAGCAAACAATCTATCATTACTTACACACATTGTCTATTAATTAAGATTGCTTTCCGAAATCGTCAAGAGCTTACACTTCCCCACCACGATCTTTTTTGCGGTGATAATGTGATTGTACTTTCATTCCTACTACTACATGTTATACCTGGTTTCCGAAAACCACACACCCGTGGCTGCTCGGTCACGAATTCAGAAAAGTGGTTTGCGCAAATGCTTCAAAACCACTGCGCGACATCGGAAACCACGCTGACAGGCACCATGCCAAGAAGTCGCATCTTGCACAAGTTGCCCCGGATGCAACTGCTGCGGGACACGGATCCGCAATCACCGAGCCTGATCCCGCATCGCGATGATTGGAAAAGTGGAGCACGGAACTCTCATGAAGACAACGGGTGTGCAATTACACCAACGCGCAGCAGCAGTTATAGGAAACAGGAAACCAGGACTTACGGCAAACAGTCTTCGCAGGCAAGTGCCTGGCTATGACTCATGCAATCTCTACTTTTAAGGCCATTTTACACGGTACGCGGAATTGTGCAATCTGACGTACGTGCGAAGGCGCAATCAAAATTGCGTCGTGTAAAGCGGTGAATTGCTAGAACACTTGTAAGAATGCGTGGATGCGAGACGGCAAGTAGATAAAATAATTCCACTTTAAGGAGGGGATTCTAATGGAAATAATTAGCCCGGCGTAGCGTTGTATTTAAAAATGCAAATATCTCAGTGCTTTTGCATTCGATTTTTTAAAATGGAGATCGCATAAAACTTTGAAGGACCGTGAAATCATGCACGGATAATCCGCAACCCGGATTAACCGCAGCCGGATAGTCGGGAGTCTGCTGTATCATATTTTGTGCACCTTTCCCAACAATTAGTATATATTTTTCAATCTTCATTGGAATTTTCTACAAATATTTGATGCACTAAAATATTTAATAAAAAATTACAATTGCATTATTATCGATTATTTAGCCTGTGCACTCTCTCCCAACTTATTGGCTTGGGTCCTAAAAGCTAAGTTTTGTGCAAAATAATTTTGAAACACTCCTCTAAATGCACAGCAGCATTGCAATCAGGGCACCAATACACCGTTTCCCTCCTTTTACATCCTGCCAAGCACACTTGGCATCTGCTCTGACGCCTGGACTTCTCTAAAGTAAGAGGTATTTCCTCAATGAAGTTCCTCTCGACTAACAGCATGCTTATGTAATAGTAGATGGTCTCCTGGTGGCTGATGAATTTGAGTATTTTTATTCACAGCACTTTATCTTCTTCACCAAAATTCCAAAATTTTCTACTATATTATTCACTTAATTATTCATCTCCAATCCAGCATGAACAATTTCTTTTAGAGTTCACTGGTAAACTTTCATTGGGCTAACTGCATTCTTCTTATTTCAAAAGAAATCCACCAGCTGAGAATCATTCTCTTGAGACTCACAGATCACAAAACCTCTTTTCTGAGAGAGGAAAAAAGCTTTCTGACCACATATGTGAGTCTCATGAGAAGTGATATGAGATGGAGACCAGAAGGCAGGCATAAACAAAAGGCAAGCAGAATTAAGAAACTTCTGTCTTATAATGATGGAGATAAGGGTAGAGCTGCCAAAGTCATGAAGAAAAGAAGATATATTTTTATGCCTATAGAGTGATTTCTCCAGTGTGTAGCATAAGAGAATGATTAGGGAGAGTATTTCTCTCAAGCCAATGACAAAATTTTCCAACCAAAAAGTGCTTGGATGAAATGAAAAAAAAATTTCAGGTAGGGGTGTGATGCAACTTACCACACTCAAACCATAAATGGGAGTGACTAACAAAAATATACAGCATAGAATGAACTGCACGGAAGAGTTGACTACGAAATAGTTTTAAATATTTTTCAAGCTTTACAGCATTGCTTTTGCAAATTCCTTGAAATTGAAGAGCAATATGTCGTTCATAAAAGCAAAATTTATAAAAAATAAAGATAAGACAAACCTTCACTTTCTGACTGGTTTATCTGCTGCAATGTTTTCCTACTCCTGGGTGGTAAATAAAGGTCTTCCATTTCTTTCTGTTTTTCCTCCTCTTCCACTTTTTTCCTGAAGTTTTCTGGGATTATTTCATCCTAATGGGTTAAGGATTTAATCATCTCAATAATCACACCAGCTGGCAAGACATTAACACTAATGAAGCACAATATTTCACACTCCAGACATGATGGTAGTACCATTTGAAAGGAGGAGCTGAAATTTAATTATAATAACTTACCCAATCTTTACTCTCATCATCCGGCTCTTGATCCAGAGTTGGTAATTCTTTGTCCTCATCAAAAGCAGCAAAACTAGCAACTTTAAAGGCTGACAGAAGTTCATCCCCAGCCATAGCGGGACCTTCATCTCTGGTTTCAGCACGTCTCAATATTTCATCAATATCACACTGGAATTAAATAATTAAATGAATTACTTTACAAAGCCAACACAAGTTAAATTTTCTCGCACTTAAGATGAAAAATGCAAAACAGAGATAAAAATGGCATAAAAATCAGATCTTGAAACTTGAATAGCATGGGAGTGTACATCATTGTTGTAGAACTGAGATGAGGGCTTTATCTACATCTCATAGTATTTTTAATAAAATGCCTGTGCCTGCACATCAATCCTTAAGATGAACAAAACACATTCCGGTATAAGGTATCAAACAAAATATTAAATACAGATAAGCCACAGTAATAGCCCACTTCAAATAATTTAATCAATTATTGGTTATTTCAAAGTTTTGTCAAACAATGATTGAATCGTAACAACATACAGCATTTCAGTACAACTTGCCTCATTAGGGCAACAAAAACAAATTGCATATAAAGTATAATGAGATATTTTGAAATTTTCACCAAAACAGACAAAATGTATTGCCTTCAGAGCTAATTTAATGAACTAAAAGAACACACAAAACACACACAGTGACATCACAAACAAAAATATTAGAAATGAAATATTGGTGCAAAGAGGGAATGAAAAGCGCAGAAAGTTAAAAGCAGACATTATTTTACAGTCACAATAAATAATGACCTATCATGAAGAAATAGACTTGAATTGAAATTATCAAATAAAAGATAGCAACAGAAATCATATAAAATTAACAACCAGGCGTAGCGGTGAAAGGATCATGTCCTTGCTGACTAGTGTGGCTCCTGGAAGACCTGATGACAATACCATGACACCAGGGGCCAAAAGAACAATTAAAAAGACCAAGAAAAAACTGCTAAGTGCACGAGTACTCACTGTGGGTTCCTCATCTCCATCTTCTTCATCTTTGAACAGCTCTTCTGCACCAAATTTAAGGATTGCTGTCAAGTCCTCTTTGTTGAACGGAGCAGAGCTTGCACTAGATGAGGGATTAGACTTTTTGTCCAGGACTGTACGTCCAGTGGTGTCCATCCTTTGAATCACCAAATGATCCAACACCATCTTTTGCTTTGCGCGCTCGACTATCTCTTCTTCCACAGAGCTACGAGTCACTAACCTATAAATGTTGACCTGAAAAAGTTTACTTTATCTCATGTTATGAACACTAAACAGGACGAGAGACTTCTAAGATAAAAGGGGTTGCAAATCCAAGACTTGTTACATTTAATGGAATTATAAGGATGGATTCATGATTCCATTTAGAGCAGTCATGTCCTCACTTGAAGACACGTATATGATGTACTAAACAGCATATGAAATAAATGATTTATTTATTTTAATAAAAGCATATGAAATGTTTAGTGCATAAAAATACACAAACTTCATACATTACCTGATTCTTCTGCCCAATTCGATGGGCCCTAGCTTGTGCCTGCAAGTCATTCTGAGGATTCCAATCAGAGTCAAATATTATCACAGTGTCTGCTGTGGCTAGGTTGATTCCAAGACCTCCTGCCCTTGTGGACAGCAAAAAGCAAAAGTCCTGAAAAAAAAGAGCCATAAATATATAAAATCCTCAACTAATGAAGCATAACTTGATTTACTAAAATAAAGTATTCATATTTTATCAAACAAATAAATTAAATAATGAAAACAATGCTTACTGCAGACCCATCCGCATTGAAATGATCCAATGCTTGCTTCCGCAGTTCTCCTTTTATGCTGCCATCCAAGCGTTGAAAAGGAAAGTGGCGCATCTGCAGGTACTCCCCAAGAATATCCAGCATTCTCACCATTTGAGAAAAAATGAGGACACGATGCCCTGTTTCTCTCAATCTGACTAATAGCTTGTCCAGCAAGACTAATTTTCCAGATCCACGTATAAGTTGCTGCAAAAAATAAAAAGCAAACCATCAGCTTTTACATCATGTAACACACATATTAAAAATCAAGTACAGCCGACTCCCGATTATCCGGCTGTGGCTTATCCGGGTTGCGGATTATCTGTGCATGACTTTCACTCTCGCTCAATTTTTTCCGCTACCTTTATAAAATAAATAAAATCGTACGCAAAATCATCAGAATTACTGAATTAATGCTAGGATACACTGGGCTTATTATTCCCGTTAGAATCCCCTTCGTAAAACGAAAGCGATCGCGTGCTAGCTGCATTCACGGGAGCACCGTGTTCCCGTTTTCCAAGCCTCGCAGTGCACAACCGCACTCTGTGATCACGGATACACGTCCTGCAGCAGTTGTAACCCGGGCAACTTGTGCGAGACGCGACTGTGTGGCGTGGTGCCTGACAGTGAAGTTTCCAATGTCGACAGCGGTTTCGAAGCATTCGTGCAAACCACTATTCTGCATGGGTGATCACGCAGCCGCTGATGCGTGGTTTTCGAAACCAGTTCTTATATGGAGCATTAATAATACGATTAAACCCATGTTATCACCGCTAAAATGATCGCGAACTGGCGAAGAAAGCTCTCATTGAGTCCAAGAAGCACTCTAAAATAACAGAATAACTGCATAAATAATAATATATTGTTTGTTTTACGTAAATTATGGACATAACAAGACATTAAAGTTTGGGTTATCCGTGTTTTCCGATTATTCTAAACTGTCTCTCCCCATCATTAGCCCATTAGGATAATCGGGAGTGTACTGTATGTACAATAAAAAATCTATACAACAAATCCCCATACCGCAAAATTTTAAGGAATTCCCATTTCGAAGGCATCGACCCAGTCCTGGACCCTCACAATGGGCAATGCACGCAAAAAAACTCCCAGAACAAGCCACTCTAATTACGAAAATTCCCTACCACTAAGTCTGCGCTGGAGCCCAAAACATGAAAAATGTCCTTCTATAAAAATTATTGAGAAAAAATGTAGTATTTTGCATTAACAGGTAATGTTTTCATCAATATTTACATAATAAGCAGGAAGTAGAACTGCAGCAGAGGGAACTAAGTCTTAACTGTTCTGCTCTGAGCGTTGAAGGGGTTCTAATCTGAGACCCACAGAGAGGAGGGTACGAAAGAAACTTGACCCTCTGGTTTGATGAAGGCCATAGTGTACGAAATGTGAAAGGGAAGCCGCTTGCTCCTCTCCATGCGGCTCCTTCTATTGCTCCACCCTGACCTTTGTTCAGCCCCAAACTGGGGCCCTTGGCAATTTTGCACACTTCTCTGGACCAAAACAAAGATGCGACTCTTCAGGCTAAAGTATCTTTCCAGGGCGCAAGAACAGCAAAAGCCTGAAACTCATTCCCAGTTCATTTTATTGTCATGCTGAGAAAACTAGATAGACTCCTATTCTTAGTCAGCCAAGTTCTTAGCCGCTATCTGCAGAAATGGCTACATGTGTTGATTCTACAACAGAACTTGCAACTAGGGTACTGGAAAATATTAGGTTACTATTTCTTATTTCTAAAATAAATTCAGTCTTTTTCTGAAATTATGAATTCTTCCTTGACAGTAAATCGGCCAATACCACCAAAAAATGCCAACAACTCTCCGTTGAAATGAAGTTGCACATTTTAGAAACGGTCAACAGTGGAGAGAAAAAAAACAATTGCGGAGAGATTTGACATTCTAGCATCCACACTTTCTACCATTACTACCAAAAGGCATAAGATGTAGAGAAATTTGGGAATGAAGAGGAATTTGGTCCAGAAAATAAGAGGTCTCGTCCATGTAAGAACGATGAATAGGAAAGGAAAGTGGTTTACCAAAGTGAAAAGTGCCAATATCCCTTTATCTAGGCCCATCCAACAGGATCAGGTAAAAACAATAGCCCCAAAATTAGGGATGGGTTATTTCCAGGCCTCAAATGGATAGCTGTCAAAATTTAAGCATTGATGGAATTTGACGACTCTCAAAGGAAGTGGCGAAGAAATGGCAGTTGACAAGGCCACAGCTCATTTTAGGATTAACTTTAGGATTTTTTAATTAGGATTATTATTCTCACATACTTAGTCTAAGCAATCCACAAATTGATCACTCAAAACTATAAATTATTAAAAATTGAATTAATGGGGAAGATATATTTTTTAATTCACAAATTTTAGGTTTCAATGGGTGCGGCCCTTAAAATTTTTATAGATCTCACATCACAAAAATGCATCATAAATCTAAATCACATGGATATTTTGAAAAAGATGTAAATGAATATCTTACAGAATACTAACCTGTATGTGCTCATCAGCCGAGGGCCTTATATCCATGTCTATTGGCTTCGTCAAGAAAGCGTGGTTGCAACACTTTTTCAATTCAATAACAATATTGAGGAAAGTTGTTGTGGAGCCTCTCACACCCTTTCTCAGGGCATTGTAGTTCTTTGTCAAAATCCATTTATAATATTGCTTTTGTACAGATGTCATTTCAACGCGTAGGATTTGTTCAACTTTGGCAGGGAGAGATTTCTCAACATCTTTCTTTACCCTCCTCAATATGAATGGTTCAAGTTGTTTGTGCAGCTTAGCATACCCTTTTTGAGCAGCATTATCATGTTCTTTCTCAAACTCATCCCAGTTCATGAACCTAAAAAAATAGAGACAAGTCTAAAATTCAGGAGTTACTAGACAAAACCTGAAAAATTATAGCAGCATCATGCCTAAAAAGTTCTACACGGTCATAGCTGATTTGTTCCAAGAAAAACATTCGCAAACTAATTCACGCATTACAATCCAACTTTTAACTTTCGTGGAGACAAAAATAATAACAGACACCTAATACTCCATAGTTGTAAACACAGAGTTCATTTAATTTAGATCATAAGTTTCCATATTTAGATAAAAATTCATAAATGAAATTATAATGAAATGCATTAATGTTTCCTATTGCCTAACACAAATGAATAAGGTAGTCTCATAAACCAGTCATCACTTTCCCAATGCAGCTTCAAGCTGACAGCTTCACACATTTCATTTATCACCATTTGAGAGTTTTATTACACTGCAGTGTTAAAAATAAATTTCTAAGCAAATATGACAATTTTTACCTATATGGCCTGAAAACCCATTAATCTCTAACACAGTTTCCAGCTAATGGATGAAAGCCCATTGGTATTACACTGTACTTCAAAATTTATATCCTACTAATCACTAAACGAAGGATAGAAGTTTGTAAATGCTCACAATGCTTTGCTCAATAAAATTCGATTATGGATAAATGTTAATACTATTAACAAAAAAAACTCACTTTTGGGGCATTATAAAATGCAGTAAACTCCAAAGTTCCTTCAAACTGTTCTGCAGAGGTGTGCCAGTGATGAGCAGTCGATGATTTGTATCGAACTCCATCAATGCTTTGTATAATAGGGAATCGTCATTTTTCAGTCGATGGGCTTCGTCAACTAATAGTATCGCCCAACCTATACTCCCTAAAAATGCCTTGTCTTTTAAAACTATTTCATATGTCGTTAAAACAGCATTGAATTTTAGACGCTTGGAACTTGCATAGCACCATTCATACTGCCTTATCTGCAAATAATGAAGAAAATAAAACATAAAAATGGTACCCTGATAACTTATAAAAATAAATATTTTAAAAGAAGACAACATACTATATTTCTCGAATTAACATCTCCCAGGTAAGTAACCACATTCATCTCCGGAGCCCATTGAGAAAATTCTCGTTGCCAAGATGTCATTGTTGATAGAGGAACAACCAAAAGAAAAGGCCCATAGAGCTGATGGGTGTAGAAGAGATAATAGAGCAGGCAAATTGTCTGAAAAAGAAAAAAGAGAAATATTTGAGACAACAAGCATACCGTATTTGTCTGAATATAGTCCCCCCCTTTTTTTCCCAAAATGCCCATGATAAAAGTAAAGGGGGGACTATATTCAAACCCATTTTTTCCCGAAACTTAAGCCTCAAAATTAGGGGGGGGGGGACTATATTTAGAGGGGGACTATATTCGGAGGAATACAGTAATTAATGATGTTAGCTGCCAGTGTTGATTTAACCTCAATGAACAAGAGTTGCTCACTCTAGAACATCAAATAATTATGCCAAAAAATAGTCAATCAAAATAGCTATCACACAAAAATGAAATTTACTATGTATTACGATTTATTGCTGCCATTCCATCAAATATTACTCCAGTACTTCCAGTACTTTTGGATTGTTAGTTTTCACAAAGGATAGCATGCTCATTACCTGGATCATGAGATCAGCTCCGTAATGAATGTTATTTGAAACTAGAGCTTGAATATAGTTGTGATATGCATCTGGAGAGCATGGTAGACCACTACGTAGAGCATTACTTTGCCTAAAGTACACATGGGATTATTTGCCAAATAGTAAATGAAGGATTTGATTCAAGTCACAGGGATGGAGTCAGCTAGGGGGCAATCTCCTCAATACCATGACTCCTTTCCTATAGTCATGCTCATTGATTCAGGAGCTTTAAACTCCTCTGAAAAATCCTGGATTCACTCATACCAAACTTATTTGTAAAAGAATAATCAATAATTATGATTTTCATGGGTATCACTACACTGGATTTGTCAAAAGTGATAATTTGCAATGTTTCCTGACTGAGATTTCTTGGCATTTTGTACGTGCATCGCCAATGTATTCACTTTTTCACATGAAATTCTCCAGCATGTATGTATCCATGATTAGCACTTGGGACTCTAAACAACCACTTTCCTTATGATTCACGGTAAGGAAAATTTCATGAAGCTATTTTGGTGTGGCAATTGTGAGTGATAACGGAATGGTAAAAACACAGGACAATATTTTGATGAGAAAACTGATACTGGAGTGGGAGGGGACCTTTAAATGAGCTTCCAGGATGTTCTGGATGGCAACAGCTCCCTGTAGTTCTCCTTTTCACCTCTGCAATAGCTATCCTTCACGAGAATACCACCAGCCATTTAATCAATGGATTAAGAAGTGTATCACTTCAATATACCCTCACCATGATTGAAATTCTAAACAGTTTTTTTGGGAAGACCCTACATCCTCAAGAAGCTATTTTTCCTGAAGAGAAAGAGATTTAGAGACATTTAGAGTCTTCTTAACTTCATAACCATTGCCTATCTGAACATTAACTCTGTTACACCTCAAAAAGTTATGGCCTAATCATTATTTTCTTAAATTCACAAAATCTCTGACCTACTACCCTTTCAGTTCCCTTCAAAGTTTGTTAAATCATTGGAAATCCTCTACCCTAAACCCAGCAAGTTAGAAAATTCTTGACTTTGGGGCATATGGCAACTCTTTGTGATTTCCCAGCAAAGCGGACGTCCTGGATCCAGTTTCTTGCTTATCAAACTTCCTAATAACATTTTTATCAATGTTACTGTTAGACCGAAACTTAAGTTTGCAATTTTATTGCATCAAAAATTTTATAATACCATTAACCTTAGTATACGACAGCATGCCCTTCCGGTGACAACCAAAACTACTTCGTAATAAGGAATATTTTGTAACAGCATTGTTCACATTAATGACATAACTGTAAATATTGATTCCCATAAAAAAATTTTACCAGTACCTACAATTAGATACCTACATCTTTCACTGCAACCTATTAATATACCAAATGAGGCTGTTACCTGAATTGTTTTACCCAAGCCCATTTCATCTGCAAGAATAACTGAATTCTCCTTGCACCACGAATGTATCAGCCAATTCAGACCATCCAACTGGTAATCTCTCAACACCAACACCTAAAAGAATAGTAAGATAGAGAAAAATGGATTACAATCAATAGAGAAAAAAAACTATCCAAAAGTAACAACAAACAAAGTACCATACAGAAAAATTTTGAAAAAAAAAAAAAAAATGAAACTGCACAGGATTCTGTTAGTTCTACCTATCAGTTAGTTCTACCCTGCCAAAGGGGCCATTCAATCCAACCCAAAAGCATAATTCATGGAAAGAATTTGATCAATGTAATGAAATAATAATAATTTCTTTATTCATCTGAAGCACAAAAAAATTGTGGTAGATGTCGTTAATTAATACCCCTCTTGTGAGGACACAGTAAAAAGAAATACCCTGGATATAAAAGGCAGCAGAATGTACATACACAGTACAAATAAGAGAGAAATCATACAATTGGAATCAAAGTGCATAAGTACATTTAAAAGCTAATAGTGGAGAAATCAATTTCCTCCAGTGAGTATATGGGTTTAGATAATAGGAATTTTTTTAGGCTCCTGCTGAAGACATTGTTGTCAACCGTTCTTGCTGAGTTGGGTAACATGTTGAAGTACTTAATTGCCTGGTTTTCATAGTTAAAAGATTTGACCAGCCTACATTGAGGCAAATCTAATTTACTCTTTGCTCTGGTGTCATGGTTATGTACATCAGCTCTTGTGGAGCACATACATTTGTAAACTTCCCTTGATGAACAACAGAATATGAAATACATGTAGGCTGTAACTGTCATAATGTTTAATTTGACAAAAAGTGGTTTACAATGTTCAGTATATCCAGAGTTAGAGATAATTCGAACCACCTTCTTTTGAAGTATTGGAACATAAATATGGAACAAAAGACCAAATTACAAAATACAAGGAATAATTTGAGGTGAATAAATACAGTAAACTCTTGATTTTACGAAGTCAGTGGGACCGGAAAATTGGCACTTCGTAAAATCGAGTTTCGTAAATTCAAACCTTTTTCATAAGTCACGAAAAAATGTTCGCTTTTGTTTCTTCCGCCGTTTTTTGTCTTTAGTGGTCTTATTTAAATGTTTTCGGTGGTTATTCTCGGTATTATTCATAGAAAAGGCTTTTTGTTATCGATTTATGCTGTGAAAGATCGTTAAATAATTATACCACCATAAAATTCTCATTTCTCGTTCATACTTCAACATCAACGATCGCTTAAGAAATTCCCGACCAGTTTTAGAAAACGTAATCAAATAATGAATTGCAAAGTTTATTATAAGAATTTAATGTTATAAATTTGTGGTTAGGAGCGAATAACAACTATTAAGTTCGCGTAAGATATATATTTGTTTCCAGCACCCACGGAATTTTAGCGGCAGCCGGCCTAACCGCCATTTATGTCGCCCTCTATCGCTCAGTGACGAGAAAAAAAAGAAGAACGAGGGCCTCCACCCGTTTCCAAAATAACCTTTGTAAGTTAATACTTCGAGTTACTCCGTATTTTCAGTTGAATGTGCTATCTTTTCCATTAGTTATATTCATTGACATTCCGTTACGATCATAAATTACGTAGGATATGGTTATCTTCTGGCGAATATTTGAAGTAAATTCTGTTTGAGTTCTCTGTCCGGATACTGTGCTCCGTCATCTTAGCAGACATTGTTACGAAAGACTTTATTCTTCATCAGGACCATATTCTTCATACCGGGTGTGAAGTGCTATGTTCATATAGTATTTCTCTCTTCTTTTATGCCGACGGGAGCAAGGTTCCAACAGGAAAACGACAGGAGAAAAATCTTCCATTATCGGAGAAATAAAGAGAGAAACGTTATTTTTCGCATTGATTGTTTTCCTACAAGAGATGTTTCATCATTTCTCAACGTGTGTGAAGTATTGGTTCACTTGCGTGGATTCCCAAAAATGACACGCAAAAACCTGCACATTCACCTCATTTAGTTTTCGTGTCCCTTTATCCGCCGTATTGAAAGTTATGCAAAGAATCATTGACGTAGAGAAAAGATTTTCTTAGCTTTAGCACTAAAAAATAGTCGCGCCATAATCGTAAATAAATATAGTGAGGAAAGAGCAAAGAAAATAATTTCAATTGAAACGTCAGCAGAGAAGAAGAGAGTCAATTATAAGCGCAGCTCTATTTCCCCGACAGTGGAAGATACTTCTTCAGCCTCTCTCCGGTTAATAACTTACCCCCGTTGCAGGTAAATATGAACCATGCCCTTCTCCACAATCGGGGAACGTTCCCAGTGGGTGGGGTGAATAAGAGTGGGAGGGGGATTGCCTGGGAAGCGGTCAGCTTATGGTGGGGTGAAAGGGGCAGGAGAAAGAAGGATGGGGAAAGGGCTTTCAGCTCTGTCTCAGTCTACTTTTGGGGGGCGTATTTTTCTACGACGCACTCAAGCTCCGTAACCTTAGGGGGGAGGATGAATGGGAAATGCTGGGGAAGGAGGGGTTTGGGATGCATAAGGTGGGTGTCAGCAAGATCAGCAGAAGGCCGCGGGAGGAAGTAAACAAAGACTTCGGAAAGAAAGATCTCTCGGCATGGGAAAACGGGGAGACGCGCGAGAAGAAAGTTCATGGTTAGAGTTAGAAGTGCGTCTTCATTACGAGTAGCCTGAAAAATAAGTTTGTGGTTAATAGAACCCAATACTAAGATATTTAAGTTGTCTACTCAGGAAGGCTATTGTATACACGAAAAGATACTACTAAAAAAATCTGTTATTTTTTCTTTTTGCCCTTCTCCATCGCCGCTTCCACCATGGTTTCTCACTTGCATAAATGGGAATGAAATTGGGGACCTAACTCGTTAGCCAGATAAAAATATCTTAATGTTTGGAGGGCAGCTTGTACTTCTTTTTTATTTGGTGAAATTACTTCCTCACTTTCATCTTCGTCGTCACTGCTATTCTGACTAGTCCCGGCCGCTGCTTCTTCCGACGTATGTACCGGCGTCCCATTGTCGCAAGCCCGGAGATCATCGTCAATGGCATATTAATCGTTTGATGTTGCGCGCTGTGCTCTTCCTGCTTTTTTCCAAGAATTTTTCAAAATCATCTTTTAAGCCTCTAATACCCTCCGTGATTTTATCCGCTGCAGCTTCCTGAAGGTATAACGTAACGAATCAACTATAGCCGCGATATTATAGCAATAGAATTTCTAGTAGGCAAGTTGTATCAATTACCAACCTCGAGAACATCCTCACGATGCGCTATCAAAGGGAATCCGGCCGATTTCCAGCAATTTGCGATTGTACTGGAGGAAATAAAGTACGTCTTTGAACCGTGTTCCTGCAATGAAAAATGGCAATTGTATTAACTTTGCCATTTTAGCAAAGTTAACGAAATCGTTATTTCTCATCGCAGAAACACGGTTCAGAGACGTACTTAAAAGCCTGATTGGCAGGAGTGCGATGCAAACAATTATTTTTGATGATGGCATTGATTGATAGATTTTCAAAATGCAGTCAGAGCGGTCACTTTTGGGGAGAAAGGCTCGGAGGGTCGAAGAGAGGGGCCAGCGAGGATGAGCTCGTCGAGGAAAGGGTCCCGGATTGGGGACCCTTCGAAGTGCTTCGGCGAAAAGTAGTCAAATAGTCTTCGAAGTACGTTCACAGCAGCCTGCCTTGCGAACGTACAAGGTACGTTCACAGCAGTGCAAAGGGTTAATTAGAAGTGTACGAAATACCCCGCGCGACCTTCTTGACATGTTAAACTACGAAGTATTGTCGATGCGATGTTTACGAATAGGCACGTAAATAGAGGCATTATGTCAGTCGCGATATTTTACTTAACTCCTACTTCCCCTAATTTCCCACCGTGAGGTTTTAGGCGAACACTTTCTCTCCAAAGTTGCACTATCATTTACGATTTCACACTTTTGATGAACCACAGTTGGAAGCGCTGATTTTTTTAGCTACATACGCCGGCGTAACTAGTTTTGTTGACAAATATTTCGCCATAGTTCGTAAAAACGAATGCCTTTCGCTCCTGGGGACCGATCCGGGGTTCGTAAATTCAAAAAATTTCGTAAAATCGAAACTTCGTATAATCGAATAGCACCATGTATTTACCATAGGCTTTTCGCCGGGACCGCACTATCACTTCGTATAATCGAAAACTTCGTAAAATCGAGAGTTTACTGTAGTCATTGTTTCGCTTTTGCCTCTAAATTAAATAATGAAATAACAAAAATTGCCGTCCATTATTCATAAGTTGGTGAGGTCATTAAGGTCAAGGGCTGACTGGCCAGGGCAGGCAGGCAGGCAGGCAGGAATTCCCACTGGAACCCCAGGGACTCAACCTGCGCTATATAATAACCAAGTGTGTTATGAGCGAGTGGTCTAAAAACAAGATCCTACTATCCAGGTTGCTCAGCTCTTTGGCTCACTCAAATGCTGAACCCTTAGTTTATATGAATGTTGAAAGACTGCTAGGTTTTTAGGTAGATAAAAATAAAATTGTGGATGTATTTACTCATAAATCAGGATAAAAACTGAAAATACTGTTGCTTAAAATTGTGAATTGCACTCATTTGCTTAATCCATTAAAAAAATGATCATGAAAATGAGGTCTTTCCCAATAAGAATATTATTTTGAGCCAAAGAAATGATGGAAATGACTGAAGGAGACGATTTGAGCGAAGATAAAGAAATGAATCAAGATTAGAAACGTAGATGGAATAAGAGATGCCGAGGCCCAACACTACATAGTCTCAACTATAGACAGATCAGTGGTCCACCATATAATGATACGTAAAACAGCAAAGCTGATGTTCGAAAAACTGAAGTTGGTATACAAGGAGGATACATACACACAGAAATGCCAGCTCCCGCAATAATTCTACGCCTACAAATATGATCGCTCGAAGGATGTCATGACAAACATAAGCAATCTTCAAAATATTGTCAACAGACTAAACGGACTAACTACCTGTTGATGAATTAATGATAATGACAAAAATTAAGTCCATTCTTAGTGAAGACTACCGCCATTTTTCAAGTGCATGGGATTCCATGAAAGGAACAGAAAAAAACAATTTAGGATATGTCCACGATTACAGATGGAAGAAGCGAAGTTGAACACAGATTCTGATACAAGCGCAGTATCATTCACTGCAGATCATCGTCCCAGCAAAATGAATTATAAAAATGACCTAGTGCGTTTCTCAAAGGCTCATATCAAAGCTAGATGTTCAAAAAGGGGGTGCTCAATAAGTAAATGAACTCAATCATACATGAAAGGACTGCTTTATACGAGAAAAATGTTGTTAAAATATGTAAGAAAACGAATCGCGACGAAAAACATAGCTTTTTTTTTAGAAATAAGGGACAGTCAAATGAAAAAGGGTACACCAACAGGAAGCCATGAGAAGGTAAAGTACCATTTTTAGCTGCTTCTGCATCTAATCTTAATAGTAAGAATATATTTGAATGTGTAAAAGATAGTGGAGTGACAAAACATATGGTTAATTCCACCCAAATAGTAGCAAATTTTCGTCAATGCAATGATAAGGTTAAGGTTGCTCAGAAACATGAAATTATGCTAGTCAAGGAAGTCTAGAAATGAATAAATGCAAACTAAGTGTTATGTGCAGCTGAACTATCTAAAAATATAATGTAAGTTTTCTGAAATTACAGAGAATAATGAAACTCGATTATTTACAAACGATAGTGTTAAAAATATTAACAGGTGAAGTACAAATGCCAAAACAAAATATTGTAATCGAAGGAAAGAAAGGTTCCAATGGATCTAAACGAAACCTATGAAGCCATGTTGATGCAAGCAGTTAATGTAGATAAGGAATTGCACCGAAAAATGGGTGATTTAAATTTTAAAAGTCTTAAAAAATTGGCATCGTTGACCTAATGGTGTACCTAAAGAAATTGCTTGTGCAAATGGTAATAATTTTTGTTCTACTTGTGTGAATGCTACAAATACCAGATTCCCTTTTAAAACTGAAAGAAAAAGAGCAAGTAGAATTTTGCAAATAATTCATACTGATATTTGCAGACCATTTGAGACTGAGACGATCGTAAAAAAAAATACTTTGTATCATTTATAGGTGATTTTACACATTTTTGTACTGTTTTTATTATTAGATATCAGAGTGGGGTGTCTGAATGTTTGAAGCAGTTTATAAACTCTTTTGAAAACCAATTTGCTAAAAAGGTGGTGTGGTACAATGTGACAATGGAAGAGAGTATTGTAGTTTAGATTTACATATGTGGTGTTAAAACAAGCGTATTGTGCTAGAGTATATGTACAGTTAAATGACAAAGAAGAACGAATGAATCGTACTCTTCTTGAAAAGTCTAGATTATTGATATCTGATGCAAACCTACCCAAGGAAATGTGGGGAGATGCCATTTTAACTGCAGCATACATTATAAATAGATGTCCAAGCACTACCGTGGACAGAACACCTGTGGAACTGTGGTTTGTAGACACACCAAATCTGAAAGTGATTCAGGTATTTGGGTGCAAAGCCTACGCCAAAGCCTTGAGCCTTGATGCACACACCGTTGGAGAGTTTTATTTGAGTGGGCATTTTGTTGTATAGTTTGATGCCCATTTCCTTTGGGCCATAGCTAGATGCTCTGGTCCTGACACTACCTTGATGTAGATGCTTCGAAATTCGAGTCTCGTACCCGTCAAAGTCAGAATTTATCATGAAGTTGGAGAGATTTTGTCGCACATGTATAACAGAATACATGATGTACACACAAGGAAATGGAAGTATGTTTAGTTTTGTACAGATAGGTCTGGATGAGGAACAAAATGGTTTTTTTAAGATAATCCTGAGTACCCTTTTTTGAATTTTGAAAATCTTTGATGCGTGGGTTGAAGAGCCCCAGAGTATTATATTAAATGTCATGTGTGAGAAGAACATACCATAATATAACATTTATAGGACATCCAGACTTACAGATCTGCGTAGGGTTCTCACATGGTAACACACCGAGCTGAGTTTATTCGTGAGGGAATCTATGTGATTTTCCCAAGAGAGGTTGGCAGTGATATGAATGCCAAGAAAGTTTGTGGAATTACCCTGCACTATCGTTTCATTGTTGCATTTTACTATACAGTCATTTTCAACTTTAAGGAAAATATGACTAACTGAGACTTTTGGGTGTTAAGATAGAGAAAATTTTGTTGGCACCACAGATGGAGTTTATGAGAAATAATAATTGCATTGTTCATCAGTGTAGGGTAAGATGAGGAGGTGAGAAGGAAGTTGGTGTCGTCAGCATTGAGGAGCAATTTAGAACCAGGGGTGTCGGTGATATAGTGAGTCATGTCATTAATATATATTAAGAACAGTATAGGACCTAGTGTTGAACCTTGTGGGACCCCAAGAGAGCTATGGGCAATGTTAGAGAGATGGAAAGCCCCATTGGCAAAGAGGGATACAAAATGAGTCCGATTTACAGTGTAAGATTCAAGCCATTTATAAGGGGTACCTCTGACACCCAGATTATGAATTTTTTTGAGCAGGCGAAGCTGATGTACCATGTCGAAAGCCTTAGAGAAATCAAATAAATACCTAGGGCTTTCTGCTTTTTGTCAAGGGAGGTGAGGATGAAATCAATTGCTTCACAAATAGCTGAGGTTGTGGATCTACCCTTCCTGAAACCATGTTGTTTTGGGGTGAGGAGTGAATTTTTTTCCAGAAAAGAAACAAGCCTGGTAGCAAACACTGTTTCATACACCTTCACTAGTGTCTTCTTTAAGGTTATAGGGCGATAGTTATGTAGGTCATTTGGACTTCCTTTATTTTTGTAGATGGGCACTATTTTGGAATGTTTCAATGCTGAAGGAAAAACACCTTGAGTTAATGATTCGTTAATCAGATATAGCAATGGTTCCTTTATATACTCGAACACACTAAGAATTATTAAGCCAGGCAAACCATTGGGACCGGTACTATGTTTTTTGCCTGGTTCCAATAGAATTTGTTTTAACTCCTGTACAGTACATGGTTGGGCAAAAAAAGAAACTGAAGAGGTTGCGGTGGTAACTAGTGAGGCTTTGCTGTGAGTTATTGGAGAGGGTTCCAGAGTAAACAGTTTGTTGAATAGGCTACTTAAGTCACCATAGCTAACTTCTGTTTTATCAACTATTTTTTTAACATCTGGCAGTATATGCCAAGAGGATTTCCTGACTGAAGTGTTGATGATTTCCCAGGAGGTTTTGGATTTGTTATCTGAAGAGGTGATTTTATTATCATTATACGTTTTCTTTGCCTGCAAGAGACACTTCTTGTAATATTTTTTGAACCGTATGTATTCCTCCGTGACTTCAATTGAATCTGAGCTTCTACTGGCAGCTCCAATGATTTTGAGGTGGGAGGACATTTGCTTAATTTAATCTGTGACCCATGGTTTCTTTTCATGTTTGTGTTTACCCTTGATAATGACTTGAGGGAAGGCAATATTAAACCAGTGCAACATATGGTCATGGAAGTTTTTAAAACTCTCATCCATAGAACATGGCTGATAGACAGTTGGCCAATCAATGGATGCTATCTTGTTCTTGAAGTAGCAAACATTATAGTCACTATAGTCACGCTTATAGATAGGACTGACATCCTGTGAGCAATGAAAATGAAAATTTGAGAATAAAGGCAAATGGTCAGATAGGGCAGAATTAAGGCAAATGGTACCAGGACCGAGAAAAATCGCCGTGCTAAGGAGAAACGTACTACCCAAGTTCCACTGTAAAAGAAGGTGGTATTTGGAAGAATTATTTGATTTACAGTTTTGTCGCCCAGAAAATCAAGAAACCGTTATTATATAGAAACTGTGTTAAAACCAAGTGTAAAGTTTGAAAGATTCAGTAATTTTAATCTCACGCTTAATAAAATAAAACATTTGATTTTTTTTAAACCAGTGATTACTGGAATGTTTCATTGTGATAATGAATGAGATTATTTTCATTGAACAATGTTAATGAATCAATACTACTGATGTTTATTTGAAGACTGTTGGTAAAAGTAGAATCAAGTTTTAAAAACTGCCAAGATTATTGTTAAATTCTGTGTTATAAAATTGGTTGGAAAATTTTTAACCTTAAGGGAAGGTTTTACATTATAAAGTAAAAATGTTTTGAAAGTTTGTTATGTACTTATAACAATAGTTGATTATGAAGTAAATAAAGTGATGAATGGATGACTTCCATGAAAAATCTAGGGCTCGAGTAAGAACCAAAAATTACTAATAACCCCAAAAATTTTATATGTCTATAACTTCATGAAATTATAACTAAAAAGATAAAAGTGGCAACTTTAAAAATTCATTCCGTACATTTACAACATAAATTGTTCGCATAAATATCCATGACTCTTACCATACACTTGACAGGCAATGCGTGATTTTTCAATAGAAACACCCTAAAGCAAAATCATCTGGGAACAAACGTGAGGAGCAGTGAAGCCTATGCACGCAGCTCCAATTTGTGGACAATACGGTGGTTTCCTATTTTTTTTATTGCCTAAATCAAAAGATTATTACTCCTGAAATATGCATTTCACACTCTTAGATTTTTAAATGCCGATATCTATTTTTCTCGATTAAATGAAAAGTGAAAATTTTGAAGCGTGCGAAAATGCGCCGGCTAAGTATGAATGCTGGGAAAAGCCCGTGTGACGTATTTCTGGTTCCCGCTGCCGCAGTGTGAGATGACCTTGGGGCGAGGCTTTGAGCGCCGCTACAAAGCAGGCTGCTAGCAGGTAGCGCTTGGCTTAAATAAGGATTATTAATACCCTATCAAACGAAGGGAACTTTCCGACCATAGGCAATTTCAATAAGTGATTATTAAGAGATGTTTCCCAGAGCTCTGTGCCTCATGCATGCATGCATCAGTGCCTCAGACGATGTAAAACTCCTATCTACTCATATAGAATCTAGGCCCCTGTGACATCACATGGAGTGGCATCGTATGGGTGCCAATCCGGCCTTTTCCAAATGAGGTTAAAATTGACCATAAACATTCATCTAAACTGAGAGGTCTAAATCCAAATAATTAGTATATTTTGAATACACTAATCGTGGGTAACGAATCGCAATCAATGCCTTTCATTTTCTTTGATGAGGGAAACTACCCTATTCAAATTAAAGCAATAAATAAGTTATGCCATGAGCAACAATGAGCAATTTAAGATCAAGAGGTATTCTCAAAACAAATTTTGTGAAGGTGTTATGGGCATCCTCCCATTCTGAAGCAATTGAAGAAATTAACCAGCCAAAAGGCCAAACCTTTGGTGAAGCACCATGAGTTTTAATGAATTATTGTGAAGAGAAAATGACACTTAAAAATTGAACTTTGGTAGATAAGATGCTTGACTTTAACTATATTTGTCTGCAAGTATGTACAACTTATCTTCCAGCTGGAATTGTGTATTTGAATAGCTCACCTGGTCTCCACCCATGTATTCTGGCTGACTCTTAACAGGTACAAATTTTGGACGATACTTTAAAACCCGACAGTGTTTAGACGGGGTTCTTTTAGAGTCCTCCCTTTCTCGAAAAGTTTCGATCTTCTTTGGCCACTTTTTAATGATGAGGGAACCATCTTCCCAGGTTGCCTCAGAGTATGGAAGACTTTCCCACTTCACATAGTAGTCAGGGTGTGGACCATCAGTTTTCTGAAACTGAGCTGAAATTATACATTAATTTTGGTAAGAATTTCTTGTGTCACGAACAAAATTCTGCCAACAAATAATGTCATATCCAATAACTAACAAAATACTCATTAAATAATTAAAAATGATAGGAAGGGAATTAAGTAAGCCAATTTGATATAATGTTTGGTTCTTTCCTGGCGAACAGTGAAAGATTTCTCGAGTTTTGCACTGGGCCGCATCCTCCACATCTCCTTCCAACGTTTAGATGAGCAACTCGCCCAGCGTCTTCAGACTCAGGAATCTGATACCATTCCGCCCATACCTCGGTATGATGATGGGTGAGCTGCTTATTGAAACGTTGGAAGGAGGCATGGAGGACCTGACCCAGTGCAAAACCTGAGAAATCTTTATTTCGGAGTAAGGCAATTGAATGTAAGGCACCTAATTCATGAATCACATTTAAGATGATATTCTAATCCAGATTTGAAATCCATATAGCAAAATTGAAGGGCAGTTAATATATCTTGAGAGAAAAAATTGGTGTGGTATCTTTCATTCAGTGTAATATTATAGTACATCTGAATTTTACGTCTGAGCTGTGCACAGCAAATTTTAACATTATGAGCTTTTGAATAGCAACCAGGGAAATAACTGCTTCAAAAATATCTTCCATGAAGTTTTCCACACATTAACTAAGCCAAGCTTATCATGAAAGTATGACTTTGCTTATTGTACTCACAAAAAACTAATGGAGTGAAAATGAAGCTACATACTGAAAAAATTCAAAGCAAAGAAGAACATCTGTACATACCTATGATGCGTTCGACTTGATTGTAAGATTTAAGTAACTCCTGCTGCAGCTCCAGCTGACATTCAAAATAATCAATGTCTTCTGGAGTGGCATGCTGTTTCCAATATCTCAGTTCTTCCTCCCTCTTCACAAAATTCTCCAACTTTTTTAACCCTTTGACCTGAAAATCATAACACTAATTATACCACCAGGTATAATTAGGGAAAGCTAAAAATTAGTAACAATACTTAAATTATCCATGACAACCTGGTATGCTGCATTCTTCATCTTTAATATGCTGTCAAATAAGAACAGGTAGCAACACAAAATCAACATTTACAAACAGCTGTTAATGCACATCAAGTTAAAGTTAATGGGTGATTCAGAATGATGGTTCTACAAAATGAATGATACCCTACTTAGCTGATGAATTGTACTTGTAATTCAGATTGATAAATGATTTCTAACGATCAAATTGGAATGATGAAATGCAGAACACAAGGTAGCATACCAATGTCAATAATGAATTTTATATGAATATGAATTGAGTGAAAGGATGAAGTATTTACATGAAAAGCATGTTAAGAACAATAAACATTTATTTATAACTATCTTGTTAAAAACACTACAGCGAATGTACTAATAAAAATGGTTGACATGATAAGAAATGAAATTACTCATAAATTCATTCCATGAGGTGAGTTTTGTGACTAAGAAGAATTTCAATGAATGCATGATGATGTTGACCATGTTAGAAGTTTCACATGCTTATTCACATACATGATGCCATGCTTCAAACTACGAGCTATAACTTTTTTAAACAAAAGTGATCTCTATTTTCCAACAATAAATTTTCTTCCAGAATGCAAAATTCACAACTCAAGTTTCAAGGCATGATAAGGATATCCAAAAACTATGTAATTAATTAGGTTTACATACAAGAAACAAAACTAACACTACATGTAAAGAATTAATGCAACACACTTTAATAGCATAACTGCTGATTACTTTGATTCATCTTAACTCCCAAAGAAGAATATGTAATAATTAGGGATGTGCGAGTACTCGAAATTTCGAGTCGAGTCAAGTAGTTTTGATTGCAGAGCTGTTGAGGCCAGTAAGTTAAAAAATCTGCCGTCAGGAATCGCTATCACAAAACTCATGTAATAATATCGTTTTTAGGTTGCTTCGTCGTTTTAATGACAAGGCCTGGGAGTTTCATCATGTGATATACGTAGTTGTCAACCACCATTGTCATCAAATTGTCATTGCCAAATACCTTTTCGCTAGCCGTGGCGGCCGACCGTCTTCCGACCCCGCACGGCCACATAATCTGAGTGTACCGCTGCATCGCTCATACTTTCTTACCATACCCTACTTTCTTTACTCAAATGCTGAAAAATAAATACGTAACAATTTTTAAAATCTCTGAAAGATAGAAAAATATATAACTTTAAGGTTTTAGCATATCATGCCGCTTTTTACCGGTGTGAGGGGTCACTAATGATGCATTTTATCCATCTTTCAGCCTTTGTGAGTACAACATAGGTATGCCATATGTTAATTTCCGTTTATTCCTTTGTTGCATTTAGTTTCTTTCTTCAACTTATGCAGAAAGAATTGAGATTGCTGATTAAGCGAAGTGAGAAATAAAGAAATTTATTTTGCTCTACAAAGCTTAAGCTAAGTTCTGTAGTTCGTTCGCTTCATCCACTTTAAGTCCATGAAGATTCAAGATCCATGAAAATCGTTGATAGAATTTTAGTAAAAATTCCAGAGGTTCCAAAATAACGCAATTTTGGCAAGAAAGTTCTTGTCCAGCCGCACCAGTGGGTAGCGAAAGACAGTTTTCTGCAGGCAGTAACACTGTAACATGAAGTCGCTGTCTGAGCATGTAGAACAATTGATATTTCTGCATGAGAATTTGAAAGGATCAAATATTACATGATTCATTTACGTATATAATCTTTATTAAACTTATGCAAATGCCTTTACTTAGGGCTCTTCCTTGCAGTTTGGATTTATACAGGTAAATTAATTAAATTGTCCACATATTACTTGTGGTTAATTCATTTCAATTATGCTTATGCAATTGTTTAAGACACTTTAATTTTCATTCATCTCCTCATTCTGACACAATTACCAACTAAGTTCCTCATTATATTTTCCTAGTTACATCAGGCTACGCATTCATAATTGAACATTAGCATGGGGATTTGAAAAATGAGAATATGTTGGAGCATGTATTGCTGTATTGCCTGTCCTAGGATTTACCATACTCGACTCCACTTGATACTTGCGAGTAGTTTTCAACTTGACTCAATATCAAATAGTGCTACTCGCACATCCCTAGTAATATTTTATCTCAAGGGCGTGCTTTCAATTGTGTGGAAGTTTTGGAGGAAAATATTCCAAAAGAATGTACACCAAATAATGCAAATAAACGGACGTCGACTAGAGTCAACGTGAGGGAAGGGAAGTGACCGCTAAGGTAGCAATGGCCAAAGGCATTCAGGCCCTGCCAGAGACCCAGCTTAGCAGACTCCTTGGCAACTTGGCCCCGACCCTCCCACTCATTTGTGATCCTCCTCGCTGCAGAAATCTGTCGTGAAGTGATAATATTGTCAATGTCTTTGCAAAGACACACTTTTTTGCATTTACCAATTTTTAAACAAAATTGCAGTGTTACTATTAACAGATTTCTGAAGTAAGAGTCTAAGTACCTTTTCTCTCTTAGGCACCCGCAGGAAAGAGTAAACAATGAGTTGGCGTCTCAATAATTTTTGTACGAAGAATAATGGCTACGACCACAATGACAGGCAGAGTTAAAAAATATATACAATGAAAAAGCAGAGTAAAAATATATATACAATGAAAAAGCAGAGTAAAAATGAACGATTCAGAAGGTGAGGAAAATTGATGGCATTAAAACTGATTTATTTGGAGTAATTGGGCCCCTAAATCATTGTCCATTAGTCATATTATACATTAGGTGTTCCTTGTCTGAACAACCATACACATCACACTTAGATATTCATCAGTCACTCATTTATCTCACATTTTTTTACTATCCTTTGATTCTATCATAATCTATGATTAGCACAAACAGAGACCCTATTTCCATTAATATTATGAATTGATGCAATCCCAAGTAGAGGATAGCTTTACCCCCGAACACACCACTTTTACCTGCTGTGATTGAGCTGATCCTTTTAGTATGTTTCATTGAGTTATCCTTTGGTAAACCGTTTAACTACAAAAAAGATATAAAATACTTATCTCCACTTCATGACACTTGAAAATGAGTCATGAACATAATATTACATCCAATTAAACTTTCCGAAGAATAGCATGGACTATTATAATTATATTTAGTTTATTTTATTAAGCATTTTACAGAATCTACCTACTTCTCAGTGGCTTTAAACCCCCAAAACCAAATCATTACACAGGCCTTCTTCAAGACATTGGCCTTTGGTACCATTTGCAAAAATAACATCCAAAAGATGAAAGTAGCAAAACTTTTCATGAATGATACATACTTTGGATCTGAAACAACTACAGGGAGTGCCATTCTGTTGAAGCAAGAAGCAACTCGTTCAATGGTGTTAGGCTCACCTATGTGGAAGTTAATATTCGAAAATGAAATCAGTGGAAGTCAACCAAGTCTCCTTTTCATTTTCGAGCAAGAACCAAGCTGAGTTCTGAATCCAACTTACCCTTGCAAGGGTTCAATCTGAAAATGAGGGATTAATAGGTCTCTGTACATAGTACCATAAGCCTATTTTACAATCATATCGAAAACTTTCCAGAGGAGAGCCATGAGGAGAGTAAGCATAATCACAAGCAAACATTTGTATGGTCCACAGGTTTTCATTAACCCATCCACATTTTGACAAACTAAGCCATTTTCTACACCTGATAATAACATGGTTTGGCTAATACATAACTGTTACCATTTGAATAGGTTTTGACAAGCACTATAACTGGTAATAGTCAACCCAGGGTTAGTTAATAAAAATCTGTGGACAAATGTTTGCCTGTGATTATATTACCTGTCACACATTTCCACAAGATATTGCCATCTACTCTTAAGCTGAAGAAGAGAGTAAGGGGGCCAACTATTGAATAAAATTTTGCGTTAAGCAGGCAAAGTGACTGGATGGTTGAGAAAAAATTACACCCTAAAGAAAAATCCCATGACATGACTGAAAAAAGCAAGAGGAAAGCTACAACGGTGAGGATGCAATTTCCATCTTCAAGGAAGGCGTAATAATGATTGTTATTCCCAAAAAAATCTTTCCCTAATGATTTCTTGTTTTATTGATGACAAGCGAATACATTCAATGAAAGTTATGACACCCCATAGAATTTGCTAGTATGTTTCCCATAGAATCTAGCAATTATGAAAATTGCAGTAAATTTGTCACATTGCTACCTTTGGTACACAATCACTTCTGAGTAAGTGGCAGAGGAATATCAAGAAGTTCAGGAAGAAATACCATAAGAAGAGCAGTTAGAAAAAACAGTATTGCTTTCCATATGCCATTCAATTTTCAAGGACCAGTTAGGCATGACAAGTAAGTGCCCAACAATAACAGTTCTTTAGCTACTCTCTTTATCATTAACTCTGGTTTACAGTCATATCAAACAATACAGTTGACTCTTTGCTAAATGAGAATATTCAAGATTTGATTTGTGCTTGAAATGTGCTAGTTGAAGAATTTGTACAAAAAAAACAAGGAGAAATAGCCCTACTCACATGACTGCAGGAATAGGGAAAGCCAAGCCTGGAGTAAATTAATGAATGAAGGTGAACCTGCAGTTGTCACAACGAAACCAAAAAGAGTACTCTTGGGTCAGAGAATCCTCTATGAGTAGATATAGGTGAAACAGGTTTGCTAAATGAGAATATTCAAGATTTGATTTGTGCTTGAAATGTGCTAGTTGAAGAATTTGTACAAAAAAAACAAGGAGAAATAGCCCTACTCACATGACTGCAGGAATAGGGAAAGCCAAGCCTGGAGTAAATTAATGAATGAAGGTGAACCTGCAGTTGTCACAACGAAACCAAAAAGAGTACTCTTGGGTCAGAGAATCCTCTATGAGTAGATATAGGTGAAACAGGTTTTAATTTAAACAAACTTTTATCTTGAAACAACTTGAAACAATATGTAATAGAAATTTGGCATTGCTATGGTAACTCAACAGTAACGGTACTCCCCGGAATATTATAATTTTTTTTGTTCTGTGACTGGATAAACTTGTAAGTAGCATTTTATTTGAAATGTAAAACCAAGTCAACAGCACTATTCTCTAGCCCTGTTAAGATTTGTAAGATAAATATTTTGGCATTTTAGAAACAATATCCTTCATTTGATATTATAAGCTATAATTTCAATAATGGAACACAATCAAAACTCGATAGTCTGCCATTCACTACCAAGCTTTCAAATTACTGTCCTTGGTATTTATGGTGCAACATACTTTTGCAAAAATGCCTGTATCTATCTATTATGTTAGCCCTCATCTTGCTATGCTGTAAGTAAATAGGAAAAATGCCTTAGGTACCTCTCTGAGCACACAATATTCCAAAAAAATGAAGGTAATCGCAGCTTAGATCACCATTCAAATATTGACGGTGAGAACGTAAAAAATTGAGTCCAAAGATCTTTATAATTATTGACTAAAACCAAGAAGATTTGACAAGTTCCAGGGATGGTCAGCTTTTGAGATAGTTAGGGAATCTTTCCCTTCAAAAAGTCACCCTCTCTTTGAGACAGAAAGAAGTGCAACAAAAGGGATGATTGATGGAAAAATGGAAACAGTTATGATAGATATGATAATAATTGAATGATACCATTTTTTGGGCCAATTTTTGTTTTTCCCAAGGTTTCTAAAGTTATCATAACAGCCAAAAATCCAATTATATTACCACACAATAAAATTTAGAAGACATCATTACTTTCCATTTCAAAATAATTGCCAAAAAGAAATTTTGGCTACATAATTGATATATGTAATGATATTGATGATGATGATTGTCATTATAATGAATTCCTTACAAAAGATCTTCAATGCATCTTCATTGAATTCCACCAAACTGAAAGTAAAATAATCTCCACACAACATGTGCAATCAGCAAGTACAGCAGACTCCCGATCATACAGCTGTAGTTTATTCATGTTGCGGCTTATCCGCGCATAAGTTTTTACACTTCTTCGATTTTTTCCACAATCATAATACAAAGATTCGCGCACAGTTTTTGGCAACAAGCTATTAGGAATATGAGTGCAATCACTTTATCGCCGCTGAAAAGATTGAGGTTGGGAAAAGATAGCCGTGAATGATTCTGTGGAAGCCGTGGAAGAAAGGACTCCGATCCTAGTGGAATATCTTAAGAAGTATTCCCCACATGATATAAAGCAATCGAAACCGAACTCTTTTACAACCTACTCCCTGACAAAACCCTTGCAGTATGGGGTGTTTCTTTAAATGATACTTCTAGAGGCAGATAATGCGTCTTAGCGATGACATATGTGAAAAGCTGATGCTGAGCTTTAGTTTATATAATAAAAAAAAATCTGCATTCCTTTTTCATGTTTAACAGTCACTATTGAGAATGTCAAATCAATAAATTCATACTTGTAAGTTTTGTTGTCCTTACGGTCCATTAGATGCATAGGCTTTTTCATTTCTTCGTTGCATTTCTTATCTAGACGTGTTATATTAGTTGCAGTTTCTTGCAGCTTGCTTTTGTTTTACTTAATTGAGATCAGCATAATATCTGCATTAAATATTTCTTGAAATAAAATCAAGTTAATATCTTTTCTTACATTACCAATTGTTATTCAAATGGTTTTTAATGCAGGGCTGTGGATACACTCCAAGTATAATTCCAATGACGTCACGGGCGTAACACATCATGAAGAAATTAATGATTAGTGAACCTTTCAAGCTCCATTACACCTATCAATAAGCCACACATAATGCTCAATCTAAGGTTTTAACTTCGTTATTATCCAGTTAAAAATGGGGAATGAAAGATTTTAAGCAGCCTGACTAGCAACCACCTGACAATGAATACCACAGCCAATCAAGAGATCCACTTGATCGACAATCAGAAGATGAGAGTACAAATCCCATCTAAGCCAAATATTTTTATGGCAAATTTTAACCTAAGCGTTTATTTGAACCCTTGCACAAACCTACATGCAAAATCACTAGTTTTGTCACTGTATGCAGAGAGAAATACCATAACCTGAACCTGTTTCTGTGACTTCATACAAAGTCACTTGTTTCATCCAGTGTTACAATTTAACGACATTACATTATGTTCAAAAGAATATTAACTAACTTTCTATACAGTAAAACTTGTGTTGGTAGCATCCCAGTGAAGAATTGAGGTCCATAACATTAGTCTTTATGGAACTTGATGATTCAAATAGTGCCTAAGTTTCCATTAGCTCTCGCTTTTCATGGAATGAATTACATAGGAGCGTTAATCACATGAGTGGGTATGTTTAAGTTAGATATACCTCCACCAAATTATACTCATCATGGACTCAATAACAAAGATTTAAGGTTGTGAAAATGTTGTTGGCTGCTGCATCATTCAATGCCTGTACAACAAATGTGTTTATTCTTGACTTCCCCTTTACTTTATGAGGAAACCTCGGAAGGAGCCTATTAAATAAAAACCATGTACATTTTTTCCTCTATCTTGTACAAAATAGTATATTAATATGAGGGCTGCATCCAGAATCCTTCATTCTCAAGCCAGTCACCATGCAAATGATGCAATAACAATAATAATAATAATTTCAAACTTGAGAATATAATGCATATAAATGATGAAGAGGTGAAAAATACTATTTTTGGATGGAGAACTATTTTACTACAGATATAGATGCAATTGAATTTATTGAACAATCAGTCATGCAGCTAAATTTAACATGAGTAAAGAAATGGGCAATGAAATGAGTCATAGAAGATAATTGTGATACCATGCACAATGAATTAAAGTTTATTAATGCCTAAGTATTGTAATACCTCTGAAACTTATTTCAAGAGAAATAGAGCACCGATGAGCCAAGATAACTTCTATATCAACCCTACTCAACAATTGGAATGCTATTGAAATTTCTTTCACTAACGAATTGTTGTGCAGTTGAATAATGAAATAATTAATTCTGTATGTTGATATAAAACATAATCCATACATAAAATAAAGTCAAAAATCATGTTCGTTACACCATTTATGACTCGAGAACAGCTGCGACGATTTTAATGATATTAGGTTCTTTGGATTCATCTAAGCCATGGCCCATACAGCACAGGGAGAATTTTACTCTTGTATACTAGGTCGAAATTTGGTGTAAGGAATAAGTCGAGAAATCGCCAATTTTTACATGTGTACTTGAGTAAATTTGGTCCAACTCCCTTGACCCTTATATACAAAAAATATGAAGCAAAATTTGGTAATGCATATATTGTGGTCAGCAGTAATCTGAGCATGATGAAATTTTCAAGATATATGATTCGATTAAGTCGTCTACCTTCATGCCAGCAAAATTTTCCCAACAAAATCTGGTTAAAATCACTTTATAAATCATCATGCAACATATATTATACAGGTGTACATTTTATTAGGACTATATATATGTTCCTGTTGAGATATGAACAAGTTAATCATTAATTTCAACTTGAATGATGCTGTCTATCATTTTAAAAATTCTGAGTAATTTCGAATTATTTCCAGCATAGCCTCACACCACGTGAATTGAATGCTGGGAAAACAACATTGCAACGATATAACTCGTGCGACTCGAACTGGAAACATTAACTATTCGGTCATTCTCTTTTCCCTCGTTTGCTCGCACTCAATAAAACGACTTGCAGTTTTAGCAAGATTTTCGAGTTTTTAAACTATTCAGCAGTACGTTTAAGATTCATCCATCAGCTCATATTTGCTATCATCCTGTCCATAATGTCATTCACATTCATTTTTCACATCATCACCACTCGTGTTTTGTCCTGTAGGTATTTCCTGACGAATTATTTTATACTGAGTAACCTTTTGCTTAGACAATAAATGAAAATTTTTAAACGAATATGTTGCCTACGTCTTATTACCTGTTTAGTGTCAGTGAAGTGCCACCGTTTGCATGGTTATAATGTTAAATCCGTTTAATTCGAGTTAAGCCTAGCTCCAGTTGAGTCCTCAACAAGCACGTCACCACTGTCCGTCTAAACAAATCTTCAAGCAATAATTGAATATTGTTAATATGTAGTCGTGTTTCTGTCGACAAATATAGCCGATTGATTTCATTTCCTCAGTTTTTCCAATTTCGTGTCATTGAAGGTTGAGCTCATCGACAAAGTGTACCCGAACATGACTGATAATCGCAAATGGTTGAGTGAGCAAGCAATTTGGCAGGCTATGAACGAAGATGTGGATGACTTATACTTTGTAATTCAGAACCAAATCGCTGGTACTCTGCATTCACTCAAATCTATTGACTGTGTAACGAACAAAGACAGGTATGATGATGAAGTCCTCATTTCCAACCGATTATCCCCTTGAGTTTAAACTAATTCAATTTCCAATTCGTGTTGCATTCGCGATGATGATTAAGAAACCACAAGGAGGGTGTTTTTTGTCTAAATCTACCAGACCCATGTTTTTCTCATGGTCAAAAATAAGTGGCATTTTCACGTGTTGGTAAATCATCCGCTTTATTTGTTCTTGCGCCTGATAACAAAATAAAAGCTGTTGTATATCATATGGTGCTTGACTCAAGAGAATTAAGCCAAATGTGTAAGGTAAACCGGTGCACGTTTACGCTGTGCACTTTTCCAAACAGAGTTATATCTAGTGTACTACAAGTCATGATGCATTAAAGCTGCTTCTAGCAGCTATTTTCACGAGATATTGAGCATCAGCCAAGCATCGGTCTAGAGTTGCATGAACTTGCCCCAAGAACGGGGCAAGACTTGGACCTAAAAACATTTTTTTACGGTTAAAGGGCAAATAGGCCAACCACTGAATGCATAAAATTTTAACACTATAACTTCAATATAAAACCTCAATATCTAAAATTTCCTAAGTTAAAACATAAAAATTAGAAAATTCATTGAAATAAATCTGAGTATGCGGTGCCCAGGTCTACCCTATGTAGATTGAATAGAGAAAATATGTTTCTAACGAGCCACTGTAATGCTTATTTTTGTAGTTTCATTGAATTTATTTGTAAACAATTGCAATGGTCCAGGTGAGGGGTGAATAGCCTGTTCATTTTTACTTAACTTAAAGGACAGACTTGGCAGAAAAGGCAACAGACTTGGACTTAAAATAATGTTTTTACTGTTAAAAACACAAATAGCCCAACCACTGAATGGATGAAATTTTGGCTTTATTAACTGCTTTATAAGACCACTATGTCTGAAATTTTTTAAGTTAACACATAAAAGTTGGAAAATTCATTGAAAAAAATCCACGTACACATGTCCCGGTATACCCTAAGTAGATTATATAAAGAAAATGTCTTTCTAACAAGTCATTCCAATCCTTTCCTACTTTTATTGATTTTCCTCTTATTTTGTTATAATAAGTCCAAAATTATTTAAGCCAGCAAAGCCGCTCTTGATTTATAAATGGTGTAACTGAACTGTTCATTGATTGATAGGTGGTACAAAGTTTGCCAGATTAGTTAGCAATTTATTAGAAAAAGAGAGAGGAATATTTATTTATTGTTGAAATTTCAACAATATATTTACTGAAGCGCATTTCCAACCAAATATTATGCTGGATGATCGTGGCTCTACTGCATTCAAAAGTGGTATATTGAAAAATGTTGCAAACATGAGCATAAAAAGGTGAGTAATTCTGACGAAATAACTATAAGCACATTCACTCAAATAATTTCATGAATTGAGAGCATTGGTGCCTAGTAAATGCAAGGCTTATCACACAAACATACATAAAAATGCAAATTAACCAAGCCTACACCAAATACTAAATTCAAAGCTCATAATATACAGGAGAATTCCATAAGGGGGTAACTTTTATACATTGAATCTGATTAAAATGATGTTCAAAAAAATTTCCTCTCAGATTTCCAAGAGTAATTGGCATGAAAATCGTGAGAAAATGGAAATAGGAAGGTAGCTTTCTCATTAGTGTTACGATACAAAAATTCCCATGGTGCTGCTAATCATGATTTCCTAATTCAAATACACACATTATTTTGGAAATGCACATTTTTAAGACTTCATGCTCAGTTTATAAATAATGTGAGTTTTTATTATTATCCTCACACTTCCATCCCCTTCGCAGCTGAGGCAGACTAGTGAAACTGGTTGTATTTATTTATTTTGCTTTAAAATGGGTTCTGGCGATGACATTGTAGAATGCAAGATAATAATAAATTTAAAATATGTTTCTATCATATTCCTCCAGTTATCAATCCCACATTGGTAAAATATGTTCAGTGCTTTGACTGAATTATTCAATAATTTTTATAAGTGTTTCAATTATAGCTGAGAAATTTATAGGTTCAATCACATGCTACTTAAGTCATTTTTGCCATCACCATTCGTACGTACTGAATATGTTTATCTCCGTTTCCAAAAAGTCATTGGTCTCAAACAACAGGCTGACTAACATTTGGAGTAATAACCTCAATAGACATCATAAAGCCATTATCTCTTGGACATAAGGCAAGATTCATACTACATATATTCATTCCACACGCAGCAACATCATATCATGAAGTTCATATAGAAGTCAGCCAAGGAGTCCACAAGTATATATCGTGGAACCTCGACCTATCGTTTCCAAAAAAGACTTGTTTTCTGCATTTATCGCTCACTGTTCCTGGTTCCAAATTAAGCTCCATACCAGCAATGTAGAAAAATAATGTACTTGAAGCACTAAATTATATTCTGGCACCATGGAAACAAGTCAGCCAGCAAACTATTAAGAATTCCTTCCTTAAAGCCAGGCACAAATACCAGTCTGATAACAATTAATTGGGAAACAGTGATGATGATTTCGGCCAAGACTTGTAAGAACTGTGTAGAGCCCAGAAATATGATTTTCAGAGCTCTGAGTCAGTTAATCATCACACACTAACAAGAGGAACTATGACCACTAAATAAAATATCCAATATTTATTTATCCATCGCATGTTTATCTACTTTGGCAGTAGAGAAAGAAGATGAAAATGAACTAGAAGTGACCCCAAGCTTTGCCAAGTCCACCTAGCTTAAAAAAGAGAATGTATTTTTCTAGGAAGATGGTGGAAGCAACAAGGATATTGAAAACACTTTGAGTCTTGAAAAGCCATTCTTTCAATCAAGAAATAATTCCACCATGAAACAGAAGGCCATAAATAACTTCTTTGAAAACATAATGTTTTAAATGTGCACAGTTTACTGAGTTTATCCTTGCCAAAAGTAACTCTAGATTATTAATTCCTGGATTTTATTTAAATTTAAAATTTGCTCATTTGCACCCAATTTTTGCATAAGTAAAATGTGTAAATGCCGAAACAGTGAGCAAACACATTTTCACAAGGTGGTGTGTTCCTTTAGGATAATATAAAAGAGAAATTAGTCGAACCAAGATTATGCCCTAAGTGTTTCCATAAAATTCAAATATTCCTGAAATGAGCTATCTACAGTGGAACCTCGTTAAAGCGAGTACAGGCTATAGCGACACCCCCGCTATTACGAGAGATAGCCGATGCACCGTCAATTGACCCTATAATAAGCGTGTTAAAAAATTCGTTTTTACGAGACCCTTTCGGCGTCGGCTCTCGCCATAGCGAGGGTTTCACCGCCGGAAGACTTTCATCAAGACTCCTTAACCTCTGTAACTGCTAGCGATCTGTTAGAAATGAAGTTAATGGAGTGCTCAGTCTCAAATTTATGTGGTAAACTGTCGTTCGATAAATATAATGATTGACGAAACAATGCCTTGCATGATTTTTATTCAGTGCGGTGCTTATAAATTGTTTGAATAGTTAGTCGTTATTTGAGTAAGGAAATTTAGTGATGCAAAAAACATCGCCTTTCGTCTGGATTTATGCTTACGTTTGTTGGATAGATGTTTATCTGTCGCCGCACCACTCCTGTTCCTGTATATCTGTTCGCAACAGGTATATTGGCTATTATTTGCTCCACCTCCGGTAAAGTGACAATTCGCTACAGCGAGTGTTTATTAGTGCACCGTGGGGTGTCGTTATATCGAGGTTGCACTGTATATTGTACGAGTGCCATAAGCTATATGGATCAATTAAAGAACATCACAACTGCTCGCCTAAATCCTGCTTTTCCTGCTACCTTGTATTATATAACTACACTTGGCACAACACTACTTAGGAATAAATCTCTTGTTTTAAAAGGGAGGCCACCTGCACATAAAACGAAATTCCTGAAAATACTCAAAATGTTCAGGAGAGTTGATTCATAAGTACATATTAAGACGCCACAATGCTATACTGAAAAATTGGTATCTGACCGCAAAATACCAACATGGATGATGAATATCCTCAAGCCATTATTGAAGATCTGATTTACACAATTTGCAAACTATATAGCTAAAACCCACTCCTAGTCATATTGTGACAGCCATTAAAAAATACATTCTACCTATCTCATGATATGCATTTACATAAATTATACATCCTTGCATTTACTATGGCATGATCAGGCAAATACACCCCTAAATTAATTCTAGCAAACCTGATCAATTACCCTAAAATATGTTTCTATTCCATCACCAAGTATCATACATACCCATCATCCAATAACACTTACCATGCTCACAAAACTTAGTACATTAAGTTCGTGCCAGTTGACCTCGTTATATATGCTCATATGTACTTACTTTCTGATCTTTCAAAGACTGTTCACTCTCCCATGTATTGTGGATGTGGGACCACCCTTTCCATTTAATAAGATATTGAACTTCGCATTGTTCGTCATCTTCAGGATCAAAGTCCTTATTTGGATCTCCATTTTCCTCGACAGCATATATAGTAGTAATTCCTCCAGTGGCTGAGGAAAAAAATATAATTCCACATTTGTTACCTTCTTCACACACAAAAACACCACAGACACTACTTTGAATAATTACGTAAACGAGGAACATTAACAAATAAAGAGACCTTAATAATTACTATTTAATTTGTAACCTCTAATCTGTGATCCATTCTTATGGTTTCTTTGCACGAGGCTAAACCAATCAATGAGACTCATATTACCTCCTTTTTTTCCTTTCCTATGGGCAATAATCTTCTCTATTGTTTCAGAATTATCATTTTCGGCAGGAATCTCTGGCTGAGGCCACTCAACATCAACCAAATCCTCTGAACCCGTTCCATCATCACTAGCTTCCTTGTAACTCACTTGAGCTGCGGTGCGTCGTGATGTGGGCCTGGAATGAATGCAAGAATGAAATATTTCTGCATGTGTATTACGGCTTAATGCAACTGATACCATGCAATGCACTGGGACTCAAACAGGCAATCCAATGGAAAAAATTTCACTATGCATAATGAGAGTCAAAGAAATAGAATTATTTTAATGTATAATGCAAAATTTGGAAATATAAGCAAGCTAAATGCTGCATTATAAACTACAAAACTCGCCAGGTGAATGTGTAGTTTAATAACCCATAGCTAATTTGACTTAGAAACTTAGTAAGGACATATACATGGCTAATATCATAGATTAGTCTGTAATATCACATTCATATTTAAGCTTCCTAACGGAGGCCTGGCATGACTGTTGCTACACTGAATAGTAGCATTTTGATGCTTCCTAACATCAAATTAGTACATGCAATTAAAATTAAAGCTCCACAGACTGTTTATGCAATTTTCATATGGATCACTGTTCAAGTCCAAATACATCCATTTTTTTAATATATAATAATCCTACCTGCGATTGCAATCTCCATCACTCTCAAAACTAGATTCATCCTCCGATGATTCACTTAACCTACGCCTATGGGTACTTTTCTTAGCTTGGTGCTCACTTCTTGAACGTAAATTTTTTGACTTGGAAGATAGAACGTGATGCTGCTGCTTTGGCTTTTCTCCATAACCATCAGAATCAGAACCTGAAGAATCCGAATTCCATGTGCTAGAACTATTCAATGGAAGAAAATCAGTCAGCTTCAACTCATTTAGCATTGATACATCTTACAGCTACAATATAGCATAACCAACAAGAGGTAAGACAACTAAGCAAGGATGAGCAGGTAGGATGAAGGTAATGAACACCACACTAATCTTGATTTTCATCACCTCCTGTTAAAAAAAAAAATTAAAACCATGCTTTTTAGACACAAAGCAAAAGTGAGTTTGTGCCATGTCAGTTGAATTGAGTTTTCTTTTGAGGCACTATTTAAAGTTTAAGTGGATTTTTACTTCAAATTGGATAAATGAAAATAAACTGAGGTATGAAAACAAAAGTATTCCAAATTCACATGGAAAATCATGGAGGAATTCAAATTTGTTGGTTTTAGCTTAAAGAGCGCAAAATTTAAGATCATTAATACATGCCATGAGTTAAAAACTCAAGATTTAGCCTGAAAATTTTATGAGCTGAGAATCGGAAACTTTTCTTTAAACTTTCTTATTAGTCCACAAAGCATAGTGCATTCCTCCAAAAAAGACTTTAATTAATAAAAATCTAATCTGTAAATAATGCTAATGATGATGGCTACATTTGAGGATAATTTTACCACTTCTATTTGTGTCTCTAGTAACTGGTGATTGTAACACTTATAAATGGGCAGGTTTATTATAACGTGACTGCCTTGCTACAAGAAAACAATGGTAAATTATTTTGACTTTTTGGTCCCAACATATCTTTTCTCTGCAGTGATACCACAAATGTAAAATTTTGAAGGTTAACTAAAACAAAATACTTACTTTCTAGGAGATTTTGACTGATTGCTCCTTCGTTTACCCCTGTCACTAGAATCACTCTCGGCTACTTTCAACCTTTCTGGCTCCTTCCTTGACCTGCCGGACCTCCGTATACCATACACATCTGGATTCTCCTCCCAACACTGTAATAGGTTGTTCTATGAACAGGGTCATAAATTATTTTAATAAGTTTCTTTAAACAATACTGCAAAGATAAATAAACAATAGTAAACAAAAAACATATTTAGCTGAACAAAAACTTTAGCATTCAACTGTATTCACATCACTTTGAATGGCAAGGTAAAATCATTGCAGAACTGAATCTTTAGTATAAAACACGAAATTGAAAAATAACCATGCAAATAGCAAGAGAGGAACTACAATAAAATAAGATATTGAAAAAGAATGACATTTTTAACATAATATTTCCTTCAGTGTATCAATAGAGCAGTCAGAATAAAATTGAAATTATTTTTTAAATGAGAGTTCAAGCATTGAAAGTCCAAAATATAACGTAAAAATCAGAGCAAAATTTATGCTGAGTTAGAGCAAAAAGGCTTGAATATTTACATTGTGAAAGTGTTTATTTGAGCAAAAAAAAATTTCTGAGATAATAACTGCTACCACCATAAAATTTCCATTTCTAAAAGTTAATGCAGTCAGTTATTTATAGAATTAAAACATATTTTTCATTGCCTCTTCTTAAGCACTCTAGTTGCCATAGGTAATCCCCAAAGAAACCATATGGCATGCAGTTGGAGACTTATAGTCTAGTGTACAGTCTTCTTTGGTTATCCACCAGCATAATTTGTTGTATACCACCAGTGTTTCAACAGATGACTTGTGCATCGCCATCATGGTGTAAGAATAATTGTGACTGAACAATTAGTATTTCTTTCACCCTGATGACTATGGACTAGTCTTCTGTTAAAATGTTGGTGACATACAACAAATCAAACTGGTGTTGACAACATGGTGACAAAAAAAATTGAAATCCCAAAAAGACTTCACACAATAAATTCCACAGGAAATAATCACTCTATTGCTTAATGCAAGCCTATCCATTAATTATGAATCAATATTGCTATAAAATAATATATGATATGTTTCGCATCAATATTTGTCCCCACCCTATGCACCAACAAAAACCAACATAAAACCTCTAATAATTAGGTCAACCTCAAGGCAAATTACATCAACATGCAATGAACATTAAGACGTCTTTCAAACTTTTAGTTTTTGTATCTAATAATTTCCAGAAGATCCATTTTAAATAGAAGACCCAAAACTTTTCCCAGACAAATCATCAAGTCTATCTGATAAAAAAAACTAATGTAAGTGCAAGGTCATATGTGCCCTTGAAGGAAGATTACAGTGAGCACGTAGAAACCTAGCTTTACTATCAACCTCATAGAAAGAAGACTCCAAGGGGGCTATCACTTATTCAAGGGACCCCATTAAGTCCCCAGGACAAATAATACCACTAGACTCAAGCTAGAAACCTAAAAAACCCACCAGATTTAAACCAAGGGCTTTAATATAGCAAACAAATACACATGTACACAAGCAACCAAATATCTAACCCTCCAAAATTAATTTCACTTTCAAAAAATGAGATGTGGTTGCATTGTAAAATGCTATGCAAAAAAAAACAGAACAATAGGGTCCTACTAAACTTCACACCATACTGCATGGATATAAAACCATAATAAACAAAATACTTAGTCAACCGAACAAGAAATTCAGCATTTAACGGCATTTCCAGCACTTTGAAAATTAAAATTCTTTTCAAGCAAACACAAATTAATCAATTATATTCAGTGGAACCACAATAAGATAGCGTCTCAATGTTTTTTAGAGGAAATTGCAAAAATAACCAGACTCACATAAAACATGCAGGAAAACAAATGTCTGCAAACTATGAGCAACTTCCATAACTCATCATTCCAACTTGGCCATTGAATGAATATCAAAATTTCAGCCGTTACACATCCACAAAATTTCCGCAACACTTAGCTTTCTGTACTTGATGTGAAACTTAATTTTATCCTAGTTAACCTGTTGCCATTTTAAAACACCCAACCTGATACATGGCTTTTACATCCATCACCAGTGGTATAGCCAGGAATTTCGTTCGGGGGATGGGAGGGGTCCGAAACCAGGGGAGAAAATTTTTGAAAAAGAGGGTACTAAGTAATGAGTTTTAAACTAATTTTAACACTTTTCACAATGAAAATAACTTCATTTGTTACAGAAATATTTTCTACATTCATGATTTTTCAATATTTTTTCTTTTATGAAGGAAAGTAATCGTTTTTAAATATTTTGAGGGGGGTCCAGACCCCCCAGACACCCCTATTGGCTACGCCACTGTCCATCACAAGAGATTTGGACGTTTCTCCAGCCATAGCTTTACTATGTAGTTCATCCAGCTGAATTACACCCAGCTTAATAATATCCACATTCATTTTCTCATTCATAAGAAATTACTCATGTACAACAAAATATTTTCTTTCTCCAAGCCTAATTAAATTTACAGCACTTTTTACTCTTGTCTTTGAATTTACTGCATATACTTGGAAAATTTGAGAGCATATCCATTAGGAATTTGATGATGCTCTTGGATTCGACATGGAAACTCATCACTGATATACGCAAAAGCAATCATATATTAACTTTAGAGAGACATTAATATCAAAAGATGAAATGATTCTTTGCAAAATATTGTTATGAAATTTTCAGTTGAGGCAACTTGTACGTGTGCACTAGGTTTGTGCAAACAATTTTGCAAGGGGTCCATAGATGGCATTGGCAGTCTTCCTTAGGTCAATGAACTCCACAGAAAGAGAGCAATGACACATGTGAAATGGCCTAAAATAAGGAGCATTACCTGCGCCACTGAAGTCTGCCAAAAATTCACTAATACAGTTCAAGACTTCATGAACGCAGACCCTAGACTAAACAAGATGATTGCAGTGCCGACCAAGTGATTGCTGAATCAGCTTTGGATTGACTCAAATTAATTGAAATTTTTAATTAATAAATAATTCTTCATAATTAACTATTGCTGCCAATTTGTTCCTCTACATAACTTTGGTCTGAGGTCTAACCCTCAAGGAAAATCTCAAATATTCTTATTCCATAAGACAAAATTCATTAAATTTCCAACATTAACCTGTTTCAGAACAAAATTCGGAGCCTATTTGAAGATAATTCAACTAACTCAAACCTTAAATTTCTTACACTGCAGTTGACTTCTTCGATATCATGGACTTGTGATTTCTTCAATTAATGAATGTACTCATTTAAAATTGGTATTTACTCAAGCCCAATGAAATGTGAGAACTTAGCAACCTGAGAGATGAATGTAGACTGAAAACCTTTACAAAACATGGGTAATTAATTCAATCTTTCAACCCTTAATTTTCCATCTCGTTTGCCACTACAACAGCTTTTACCATTATTCAGACCACTGCCTAGTCCTTGGCTAATTGATTTTTACTCCAATCCCTTTACTTCCTCCTCTGTCGCATAATATCTATGTTTCCACCTTGTGGCATTGTATGAATGAATTATTTTGTATACCATGCCTCTGGTAACAATTAAAATTAACAGGCTTTCTTGGAAATCTTTCAAAAAATGTGGCACATAAGAATGTTTGTGACATCTTTTAACAACAACCCATTGGACTAGGCTCATATAACCAAAGAATTAGTAAAAAGAGAAGTATTTAAGCTATAATCACCAATGAACTATTCAAAATACATTATTGAAGAAATATTGATATTTAAAGCCTATCTAATATATTCCCACAGAAGACCGCAATATTTTCCTGTAGACAGCCACTAACAAAATGGAATTAAAGGAATCCACTTAATTCAGGTATCTCAACAAAAATTGGTGTCTTATCTTTCCATATGTAAGGACTACTGATATATAACGTATTAATGAGTATCAAGTCTCACCACTATGTGAAAAATCACCCAGCTATGAAAAGACCTACTACTAATTTTCACGACCATTGGAGCCACTAATACCATCATGTTCTGCTGAATGATTCTTAATATTCCCCATTTAGTTCATAGCAATAATGGCTAATTCTATTAACCACAAAATTAATTCTATTCCCAAGCATTCCACAAAGATACACTTGAAAAAATAACCAATTACCACACTAAATATTGGGTTTCACTCCAAAATGATCAGTGGCCGGATTTGAGAAAATCGTTAACTATTAATTGATTTTGCCGAAATTATAACTCAACTCCTCCTAATTCACGGTCACAACTCGTAACATTTTATTAAAAAATCGACGCACTGCACAACTACACTTAAACGGGATAAAATTTTTAACAATAAAAACAATGCACCAACCATATATCTGCCTATAGAGGTGTTTTTACTTCAGCACAGCACAATGAACCCTTCCAACAAGTCATCAACTCTACCACCTTAACTTACTCCATTAGTACTTTGGACCATAACACAGCCTTACCTGCTTTAAATCCGATGTTCTCTCCTTCTTAGGAGATTTAAGAGGACTGGATTTCTTATCAGACTTGTCTGAACCTTCCGAATCAGATCCACTTCCATCTGGACTGCCGGATTTCGAAGATGCAGAGGAACTGGAGCCAGAATCGCTGCACGCAAATTAAGTAAGGTTAAAGAAGATGTCTGAGGACCGAGAGGGCAGGTGATTCACAACTAAAGAATCGAATACAATCCCATACCTATCTGAACCAGAGCCCGACCCGGACCCTGATTGAGAACCTGAAATATTGCTTTTGTTATTCTCTTTGGGTGCCTCATCATCAGGGTTCGACTCATTATCAGAAGCTGAAGCGGAAGTATTTTTCTCCGAGTCAGACCCAGAATCTTGGCCCGATTCTTCTCCCGAGCCCTGCAAAATGAAACCGTCCACATATTCAACTCGCTTTTAATAGGAACTGCAGGAAAATATTATATCAGTCTCCACCGCTAACAGAACTAATGGATAAAACACCCTGAACTATTCCCAAGAAACATGATAGACACTATCAATACCAACCCTTGTAAACGGCTAAATAATAGAAAAAATAGTCCAGACCAAAGGGGGCTGTAATCTTAGGAAATCTGAGCCTTTCTGACATAAAATTCTCTCTATAATGGAAGCTAACAACAAGGTCGCACATTACCAAAAAAGCATAATGATCACGCAGGCAAATGCTAAGGGCAGTTAAAGGATTCAGGAAATCAATAACTCATTATTTCAAATGGTATGATAACCCTACAACTACTAAGTGAAAGATATTGACATCAGAGATTTTCAAAAGGCAAGAAACCCACATATAATGATATGAAATTGAGGAGGTTGATATATAAACTTATGATAACTTCATAAAATATGTAAGAGCACTGATATCGGTTGTTATCGACTATTAACTAAAACTATTACAACGAGATTCAATGACTGTCCCATCACACAGTAAATAAGTAGTCCATCAACTTATGCTTGTGTACAAACATTTTATTCCCATCACAATGTGGAGTTAACAAAGACCGTTACCTCGGAGGTAAGAACACAAGTTTGCCGGTGGAAAATTATGACTTGAACATGTTATTTCCATCAATGAAATAGCAAATAGAGAATCACTACAACATCCAGGAATACAAAGGCACCAATTACGCCAAATTGCATACAGTGAATGTGTTTGGCTAAAAGGTAAACAATCAAACTCCTCACTAAGTCACCAGAGAGGCTTTCAACCTTAAATTCTGAAAATGGGTCCACCTCAAAAATGCAAGTTTCGCGAATCGACGTGAAGCACTAACTAAGGCGTATGTATATATTACACAAAATTCATGGAACACAAACATTTTAACAGTAAAACCCAGCACTTTTCGTTTGTAAACAATGAGGCATCGCGGCAAAGAAATCGCAATGGAATGGTGAATTAAAACCAGCCACACTCGCTAACTGTATATTATCTTAGGCAATTACCAGATGCACTATATGGCACAAAATAATGAACAATAAATAATTTTGCACCGTTAAATAACATAATTCGAGTGAGAAAGCGGCAATAACCGTAAAACAATATGCCTTGAAACGCGAAATCTTTCCAGCTTCGGGCACAACCATTACAATAATTTTCATCAAGACAACAAATAACAAGTAAAAAACAACATTTACATGATAATAGCGCACAAATAATTAAGTTATTTGTCCTTACCTGGTCCATACCCGAACGTTTGTCACCAACTTTCTCTCGATTACTTAAAACCTAATTTAAAGGCAGACTGATAGTTGAACTATATACAATTAACAGTAGATTCAAAAATAAAACGAAAGTAGACTGGAAACATCGATGTAAACAAAGAAAAACTGATAATTTCCCAACTCCCTTCGTCACGGCAAGAAGTCTGCCATCTTGCTTTTAACTCATTCCGCAACGTTTCATCAAACAGGATGATTTAACGCATCTACACCGAATACGAATATTAAAAGCACGAAAAACTATTGATATTATCTTGATTTCAATTATCACGATGTTTAAATATGAGTACGCAAATTCCTTTCACTATACAACCGCAAGGCATACGAGACATGACTCTTTCACCTTCCCGACAGCCATGATACCTTCTTCACAGTCCTCTCCCAGAATGCTTTGCGAACGTTACGTGCCACAATTCAACGCCGATTTCGCCCGAAAATACGTTCCCACTACCCTACTAGCCAATGCAGTTATTCGAGCCCGATGAAATTATCCACAGATCACTTCTCAACATCTCTCCGAGGCGGTACAGTCAAAATATTGCCTATACAATGCGGGGAAACTAATAAAAATTAAATTAGTAGTTCGCAACTCATACATCAGATAGAAAGAGAATTAAACCCGGCGATGCCACCCAGTACAAAAGAAAAATGATGGGTTTTACTTGGAATAAGGATGCCTTTGTTTTATGCGCAACAGTATATCTTCTTCGTCCAAACTGGGGAATATACATTCACATTCGTATATTGTATCAGTCGCACAGCAAAATAATAGTTTTGCGAAATATTCTTCACTAGTTAACACTCATTTATCATTAGAATTGGCTAACAACGTCTCCGACTTGCGCACTTTGCTCACAAGCATTCTCATGGCTGAAAACAGAACAGACATGTTGTTGGCTTGAATAAAATTCTCCAAATCACAGCTTCTTCTGTTTCCGGGGCCTAGGTGGATGCCAAGACACTTTGGTGTTGTCTGTGATTGATACAATATCCAGGCCTCCCATCTGCAGTCCTTTAATGGCCGACTGAAATAAATAATAGTTCAAACAAATAAGTTTCGTGAAAAATTATGAAGGCCAGAGGCCAAAACATGTGTTCTAACTTTACATGTCCTCTTTTCATGCCACTTCCGACAAATCGGATAAATCATATTCAGCGTTAAAGGAAAAAAAATTCAAGTATGTACCTGGTCCTATAATTACATGAATAAGACACTAATAAAACGGGGATATCATAGGAGGGAATACAGCTCTTCCCAACATTTTACAGAATAAGGTTTACTTTTTCCACAGCCTCTTGTACATCTACCTTGAATTACCATTATTGCTTCATACTCAACCAAAAATTGGGAATACCTCGTCATTCCGGGGGAGCCAGCACTTGGGAGCTCACGTTTAGCATGGTTAACTGCTGCATATAATACTCTCAGCCTACCTGAAGTGTAATGCTAGGCGAGCACTAAAATGGGACTTCCTAATATTCTAGTAACAGCCAACAGCGTTGGCCAAACACACTCATTTCTTCTTTTAAACTCGAATAAATTGACTGAAAATCAGGATGAACCTTGACAATTGTAACCCAGAAACATGGGCGTACCCAGCAAGGGGCAGGGGAGAGGCAGCTGCCCCCACCCCCACTGTAGCAAAAAGTGCAAAAGTCTTTAAGCAATATCAGTACTGAATTGAAACGAAAGTATTCAACAAATTTTCTTTACACTCATGAAAAATGATATGTGTTAGTATAAGATATGTAACTAAAATAAAACTATTTTTTCAAGGAAATAATCTCATGAATCCCATGGCTTGCCGCCCCCCCTAGCCCTATGATCCTGGGTATGCCCTTGCCCAGAAAATCTAAAATTCTTTAAGATTATTCCCCTTGATGCTTATTTCAGGATTAAAATAAGTGAAAAATTCTAGGAACCTCATTCCGAAATTTAATTTGATGATCTTGTTTCCCTTTGATTGTATTTTTTTAATATGAAAAAATTCCTCTCTCTCACACTTTAATCTTCAGATTTTATTAGGTCTCGTGGACCTTATATCCAGTGAATGCATATTCCCATATACAACAGTGCTGCCCAGACATTCATTGAAAAAGGAAATAAAACTAATCGCCATATTTATTACGACTTAATGCAGGATTCCCTACCAGTACCCTAGAAAAACTACTTAATTTCCTGAAGTTTGTGGCTAGAAATAAAGACCCATATTAATAACTTGAATTGGAAATGACTTCTTTCTCAGAACCAGTAACTGGAATTAATACTGTGACTGAATGCAAACAGTTAATATTTCATGAAAACACAATAAATATATTGTTTCTTTCAACAGATCAGAATTGCCCAAACAGATTTTCTACCAGTAATATTTCCATCGGCCTCTCAGGACAAAACTCAATGCTATCTCCATCTGTTCAATACAAATCATTTAATTGACATGAAATCACAGTAAAATGGTTAGTAAGACCACACTATCATGAGTGAATACGATGAAATCCAAGAAGTTTTTAGCATGTCTGCTGAAAAACATGTGTATTGATGCACTAAGTTACTTTCAATTTTAATGATATCATGTAAATTTTAAATGAAAGAACGAGCAAAATTCAAAACCTCTCCATATATTCTGCACTTCAGCTATTACAAGTCCTTGTCAAAAAATTGCACGTTCAGGTTAAAAATGGCAGCAGATATTAAGTTTTATCTACAGAAGCAACTATGAGTTAAGTCAAGTTATGCTCAATTTTCTGAAATCTCCATTAAATTTATCAGGTAAGACAAACTAAAAGAATTTATTTGCCAGAAGTGAGTGTGTGTGAACTAGGATCTAAATAATATTATATGAGAAATACTGAACAAACAGAAAAAAATGAAATGAGAACCAGTACTACAACAGTTTATGATGCAAGTTTTACCGCAGCCAGATATCTCACTAGGTGGTAAATTATTCTAAATTTTCTGTCACACTGACATACCATAAGGTGGTACAACAATTTCATGAAGAATCTTAACTGGCTAAATTATTATGGATCTTACATTTACCTCACTATTTTTTCAACTGCATGTGAATAACCACAGCATTTCATGCAACCATTACAGAGGCCAAGTAATTAAGGCTCTACCTAATTAGTAATTCCAGAATGAAAAATGATTCATAGTACCAAACTAATTATCTGGCAAAATAATTTGCCTAAAGGCTTAGGACCTTCATACAATCTCTTAAAATCAAAGTATTTGTTCAAGAGAGACCAAAACAGAAATAAAAATTAGGATTTATACTTTTGATTACTGTATTGGGTTTTAATGAAAAAATAAAAAACAAATAGGCATAATAATTAACGCATGTATGGAATTAATGGATGTACCAGTTGGTAAAATGGTAATTGAATGTCATCCATCACTGAAGGCCGTTAAGAAATTGTTCGACTAACAACTTAGTGTGAAATGAAAGTGCTTATTCATGGTCATATCCACTGGCATGGAAACTATGTACATTGATACAATGGCAGAGGTGAATGGATTGCTGTATGTATTTACTTAAAGAGTCATAAATCACACCCTTCTTTAATGTCACCGAAACCTATCTCAAACACTAGTTCAACAAGAGTTACAAGATCATCATTGCCACTACACCAGCTTCAATACTTACAATTAGTTCCTGTACTTCGGGTCATGATGACTATATTTATACCAGAGGCTACGTTAAATTTAAAAAATAAATGGAAACCAGATAATTGAAAAAAAAAGTTCCTCCTAACAGTCCCTCTCCCTCATAGAAATCACCTAACAAATGAAATAAAAGGAAGTCTAGTGACACTAGTTTCACAGGAAAACTCAAAATACAGTAGAGACACAACATTTAAGAGAATCGCGATTATTTCAATTAAATTCAAATAAAATCTCAAAAATATATGCTTATTTTAAAGTTAGCTTAGCAAGTTACAAATCTAACGTCGACCTAACCGCATAATTTGAAAAATGAAAGCTCACTGAAGCAAAATCTTAAAAAAATTATAATTCAAAAATTAATTCTAAAGCCCTGGTTACACAATGAATTAATACACACACAAATTAATGTCTAAATACATAAACACAAGAATGAATGCAAAAGATGCAGCAGGAAACCACCAAACAAGTACGAATGCATTAACAGAAAAAAAGTACCCATCCTAATTTGTATCATCCATCCATATATGTTCAGTTTCAGCGCACCAATGTGGTTCAACCGTTCTCACATTTACTAGTTCATGTTAACATATTCAGTAACCATGTCTGAAGTAGCTTTAATTGGTTGAAAATAAAGAATTCCTTCTCTACTAAGATCTATGAAAAAACTGTTCACAATATCACCACAATGAAAATACAGTAAAATTCATGTGGATAAAAATATCAGATGGAGCAAGCGTTCAAAGATCCTATCCATCACTACCAAAAGATCTTAAGGGAGAAAAATGTTACCCATTTTAAGACAAAATTTTTAAACTTAAATTAAAATAAATTCTACAAATTCTAGTTTCAACCAAATGATAGTCAGCTAAGTGTGGAGCTTACTTTTACCTAATAACCTAATAGTGATAAACTGTGATTGCCACACATTCAGGAGTGCCATTTGGTGGGGGCAAATTGACTATCAGCAATATATTCTATCAAGAGGGTACTCAAAAGCAAAATAGGAGATCCAGGATAGGAAGCTTCATCATATATGATGGTAGCCCCTAAAAGGGTATACCAGCTGACTTAAAAGCACATAAATAGTTAACAACCTTAACATCATAAAAAATTGAAATGAAAATTTGGCCTAAACTATCGGTAGTCTTTTCTTAAGATACAATTGATGAGCAAACATTTCCGATTCTCAAAGCTCTAACAATTCAAAACAATAAAACTAAGTTATGGCATACAAATTATTTTGTTAATCCCTAAAATGGTAAGTCCATAATATTATTTTCTGCCTTGGTATGAGAATTTGAAAATTCCTGACTCCAACCAGAATTCCCCAACAATTCATGGAAAATTTTCTGCTCTGAAAAATTAAGCATAGCTCCCTAAGTTCTAGGTTATCAAGGTTTTTCAGACACGATATCAAATGTATCAGACAAGACGTTGTCAAGTAGCAATAATAACTGTTATAAACTACACAAATTTTTATTTGACTTCAACATGTTTAAATAATCCTAATAAGTCAACATCGACTGGACACTGTATTGAAAAGGTCCGGTCACATATTAAATCAACATATATGAGTTCATGAACATTTTCATAACTTTTGCATTAATTGATTCATGTCCATTTGTATAAAAGAATGGATAAGTAGAAATATTCAAATTTTCATCTAGGTTTTGCAAATTTTACTTAAGTCCATGAATATGATTGCTATTTTATTACCTATCCAGTTTATCCCAAAGAGTAGTGTTTCAGCAAGCAGGAGGTTAATAACTTCAGAGAAAATTATGGTAAAAAATGAAAACATTATCATAAGTACTCATTATCATATTGCCATTTCACATGCAACAGGATTTCAGCTCTAAATAACAGCAAAAATAATCAACTCATCATCTCATTCATACAAAACAGTACACTCCCGATTATGACAGGGAGAGGTGGCACGAATAATCGGAAAACATGAATAATCCAAACTTTACTTTTATTCCTTGTAATTTTCATAATTTATGTAAATTAAACAATCTATCATTATCTACGCACATTATCTATTAATTAAGATTGCTTCCCAGAATCGTTAAGAGCTTTCTCTTCCCGACCGCGATATTTTTCACAGTGATAATGTGATTCTACTCATTATTACTGTGGATCCGTGATCACTGAGCCCGATACCGCTATGCTACATGTAATACCTGGTTTCCAAAAACTGGCTGTGAGATCACAGATTCAGAAGTGACTTGCGCGAATGCTACAAAACCACTGCGCAATGTCGGAAACTACACTGACAGGTGCCATGCCGAATAGTCGCATCTCGCACAAGTTGCCCCGGATGCAACTGCTGCGGGATGCGGATCCGTGATCACTGAGCCCGATACCGCACTGCGATGCTTGGAGAAGAGGAGCGGGGAACTACCGTGGAGGCAATGGGCATGCAATTACGCCATCGCGCAGTAGCGGTTATTGTAATTGTCTACCCAGGGGAGTGCCTGGCTATGACTCATGCTACCCCTACTTTCACTTCTACCATTACATTCCTCTCCAGTTTGGCCTCGATTGGTAACGGCATAAACTTGCTCAAGTGCGACAAAATCTCTGGTTCTCTTGGGGCATATTCAACCACATGCGAGGCCACGTCAATAATTGCACATTTTCGACATGAAATATACAATCTTTGTAAGTAATATTTCTCTGAATTTCCAAATGATTAACCAATGAAGTAGCTATCGAAGCATTGAAATTAAATGATATAGTAGAGGTGCGAAATGACCTAGCATCAACACACCCTAAATCTTAATACAATTACTTACTACGATTAACCAATGAAGTATCCTCCTAAATTAATCAAGAGTTTTTTCCCGCCACTGATCATCGCCTACAATGCTAGAACAGACTTCTGTTGTAAAGTCGCAGACGTAATCTTGAAACATCCCTCGTCAGCAAGTGGATAAAATAATTTCACTCTAAGAAGGGGATTCTAATGGAAATAATTAGCCCGGTTGAGCACTGTAATAAAAAATGCAAATATCTTGTTGTTTTCGTGTCAGATTTTATTTATTTATAAAGATCGCTGAAAACTCTTAAAAACCGTGAACTCATGCACGGATAATCCAAAACCCGGATAAAGTGCAGCCAGATAATCAGGAGTCTGCTGTATTGTATTTAAAAATTAATATTAATCAAGTTGAATCTCTGACATATGCATTCTGCATCTTTTGACTGGGTTATATCGCCTGCATTTAAAAAGATATCAAACTGTCTACTTGATTTCAAAACAACAACAACACATATTTTGACTGGCCCACAGTCATCATTGGGTAAAGAAATGTTCCAGTTACTGACATATGATACATGCATATGTCTTACAAAAGTAGTGGGAGGAGGGAGGGTAATAATCAGAAGATAGAATAGGGGGGGGGGGGGAAACCATTGTACGGACAAGTATTCCAGCATTAAATTCCAGACTTACATCATGCCACAAGGAATAAAAGAAAAGGAGGAGGAGGGGAAGTAGAGCAAGTGGGGTGGGGTAAAACTTTTTGTGGAAGGGAGTGGGGTTAAGATGCAGTTAAGGGATTTTTAGCCCAACCCATTTCTCCACTACCTTTCCTTTTATCCCTTGTGACAGGACAACACGTGGGTCTGGCAATTTATTTTGCATGTCCCTACGATGGATTTTTTCCAATGTTTCTATGCTTCTTGCTTCCCTATTCTTCCTTCTGATCCATTCCCGACCCCCACCCACTATTTTTGGAAGACACTTCAGTAATTAAAATATCTCTGTACCAGATTATGACTGTGAGCCACTTGAAACAAATGTTGTAGTTTTGAAATTAAAATAAGTAGACAATACAATATGTTTGTGCATCTTTTCACTTTGATACTCCAAAATACGAAAAAGTTGAATTGAAGAAAGCAAATACCTCATCCATTACTTGGGTGAGGTGATTTTGGTGATTTTCCGACCCCTCCCTCCCCCTTTGGTGAGAAATTGATAATTTGGCTAAACCCTCTCCCTCTTATCTCACGTGAGATTGTTCAAAATGCATATTTTCAGTGTAAATGCATTAATCTATGCTTCATTGCATTGGATTTGTTACTGATTAATTATTTTTATTTAAGATCAGTTAAGACTAGTATTTGAGATTACTAGATCATGATTTTACACTGTTTCTTTTGGAAAAAAACTACATGATACTTGCCAGGGCCCCACCTCTTTGGCTTGACCCCTCTGAACGCCTCATGTAATTAATGGATGAGAGGATTTAAAATTTTCATTAAGTCTTTAAATTATTAGAAACGGAGGGAGATCATGACCTGCTGGAAATTAAACAATAGAAATTATTGGTTTAAATTGCTTTGCATTGAGATGCTTTCTGCAATTCCCAACTATCCTCAAACATCTTTTATTTAACATCTTCCACGCCAACAGTCCCCTACCTAATAATTTAGTTCAGAGATTCCCAGGGGCTGAGAAAATTAAATCCTTCAGTAATAATTAAATCTAGGTATAAGAAAAAAATTCTTAACCATTGTCATAAGCTCAACATAAACAATCTTGAGCATAATCTGTCATTTCCATTCCCTACTGAAACAAGAGCACAATTTCTATCAATTCATAATCATAGTTAGAAGGTGTCCCACATTTTGCTCATACAATGGCCCATTTTGGAGTGGTTACATAGTGAATTTCTCCCTTACATTCACGCAATCATATAGGAATCCGTATGTATCAATCTATCGTGTAACCAGGATTAGATAAAAGCATGTGTACAGTGAGCAAATCTTCCTTTCAATTCAATAGGTTACTATGTCTCATAACCATCATCAGGACACTGCTGTTTCTCCCTGTGTTTTTAATATTCAATTTGGACTATCTGCAACTGAATGTAAGAAAAGGCATAAGAAAACGCATAGTAAAGCTATGAGAATCACTAGAAGTCCAGCCCATGGCCTACAGGTCTTTCCATAAGCAATGATATGTATAAATCTTAGATGTATCACTCTGTGTACTACATAGGAGAAATTGTCACCTAATAACAAAACGATAGATGAAGATACCTTCTCATTATAGACCTGAAGGTACTACCGAAATAACGACATGCATCCAACTAAGTTGGGTATGACACAAAATCCTGAATAAGCTAGGCCACTTCATGTCCAATGAAAGTTCATAATTAATGTTTACCAGCATTCAAGTCAAGTATGAGATACACACTGAAACAAAGAGTCTCCACAGGTAGTTCAAGTAACATAAAAATTATCACAAGTGACTTTGTTGCAAAAGGTCAAATTAATTATTCCATTAAAATTAACATAAAATTCATCACATAGTACACTAGGATGTGTACCATGAAGAGCTACTATCTAAGATATAATCTGAATACTTACTGAGGAATAGCTATGAAGAATAGAAAGAACTTGACATTCATCATTACATGTGAAGTACAAATCTGAGCGGTGACCATAATACATGGATGGAGAAGTAAGCAATCTACACCACAAGATGATAACAAGCCGTTAAAGAAATGATAGGCATTGAAATATGAGCAAAATATTAATCAATTGATTCTATACATCGGATACATAATTTGAGTATCAACAGTTGTGGACAACATCTAACTAGTAATATCAATAGAGAGCAGGCCATGCACAAGAACCCCAATGAGAAAATAAAGCTGTCAAAAATAACATTAGAATAGCGGGGTAATCTGGCAATTGTACAGAGAGCAAGCTGGTAATGGCAGAAGGGAGGTAAATTCAAGAATTAGCATTCTAATACTTTGAAGGAGAAAAATCAAATGAAAGAGTAATCTTAGGTAGAAGTAAGGAGCAACTGTTTTGTCAGCAAGTGGACACACATGTGGCAGACTTGGAGGAAAGAGGACAGATTTACATATTCATTGTATTTTTTTAACCTTATTTAACTCTTTAAATTTCATAAAATAATCCACAATTGTACTTTTTAAAATTAAATGTTGTAACATTTTGGGTTTTTCCAGATTCCCTGCCAACAGATATGTAATGTGAAACGTGAAGACACTTTCCTAAACTTCTTGTTTTACAGCACTGCAATAACTTGTTAACCATTGCTAGTATGATACCATGAATTGGGGTTTTTACGTCATAAATCCTCCTGTGCATAATCACTGCCATCGCGTGGTAAAACCAGTCATGTTGGGCTTGCTTTAGGAGAAGTCATCAGTTCTATACCAATATTACCACTCGATGGCCTTTACAAGGAACAGATGTAAGTAGTAGTACCACCAGAGAGAGGTAGGAGATTTTTGAAAAAATACGTGAATAGGAGTAAATAAGACCACAATCAAGAAAAATGGAAGAAATAGACCTTGATTTCAATATTTGTAAATGAGCATACAATGTAATTCTCAAATGCTGGTTTCACTTCTTTATATACCCCTCCCACTAGCATCTAGGTAAAATAATTTATCACTGAATAATGGTACATATCTGAACTTCGAATAACATCAACACACATTGATGAAATTGGGCAGAGCTCAAATTACGTGCAGTGTACACATGATTGACAAAATACTACCAGACTATGACCATGGTCCACAAGTACATTCAATTTCACGAAGATTTGCAATATTTTTTCGCATAAAAATATATAGAACAAAAACAAACGTTACACTGGTGTTTTCAAAATTGTTTCTCATAGCAAGGCATATATCAATTATTTCAATCAACTAAAATTAAATTCAAGGAAAAAAGTCATTTTGTTTTCCCAAAGCAAAGACAGCATTAACTGACAACGGTTTTAATGATTATGTCATCTTCAAGGGCAAACACCTGTTGGTGGGTGATTTACATGCATATGTTGAAGAATAGGAAGGTTTGGATGACTTGAGGTGCATAAACTCTAGGGTAGAGAAGAGAAGTGGAAACTTGGGCAGAGGTTGTCAGAAGGTGTGCATGCATGTTAATTAATGGTAGATGAAGGTGAAAGGTAGGAGGCAGCACTCAATGCATCAATTGAACAATTGTGAAAAGAATGTTTGAAAACATGGTGAGCATGACTGTCAGGGTTTATCTAGAAAATTTATTACTAGAGCTGTGCGAGCATAAAATTTTCAAAAAGTCGAGTTGTACTACAACTTTCAAGTCAAGTTGGAGTTACAATAATATAATTTAAATTTTTTGCGAAAAAATAACATTAATGAAATCCAATTCCAAACTACAGCATACAGAAACGACAGCATTCTCTCGATTATCCTAATGGCTAATAACGGGGAGAGGTGGCACGAAGGATCAGAAAACACGAGTAATACAAACTTTCACTTTAATTTCATATTTTTCATAATGCATGTAATTCAAACAATTTATTATTATTTAGGCACATTGTCCATCATTTTAGGTTGCTTTCAGAAATAATTTACGGATATCTTTTCCTGACCACGATCTTTATAGCTATGAAAACGCGTTTTTAATTGTATTTCTACTGCTCCATGTAATGCCAAATATCCGAAAACCGCACCCCCGTGTCTGCCATATCACGGATTCAGAAAATTGGTTTGCAGGAATGCTTCAAAACCGCTGCGCGACGTCGGAAACTACACTGTCAGACACCACGCTGCATAGTCGCGTCTCACGTAAATTGCCCGGTATGCCATAAATGCGGGACCCGGTTCCACAATCACTGAACATGATCACGCACCGCATTGTTTAGATAACATGAACAAGGAGCTTCCGCAAAGGTAATGGCTGCACAATCACCCCAATGCAGTGCAGCGGTTTTATAAAACCTGGACTTCTGGCAATTTGTCTACGCAGGCGAGTGCCTGGCTATGACTTATGCTTTCTCTACTTCCACTTCCCTCTGCCTTCACTCCTACTGTTCCCTTCATCTCCAGCTTGACCTCGAATAGTCTCGGCATAAATATGTCCAAGAGCGACGAAATCTCTGGTTCCTCTGGGCAGTATTCAAATGAACGCAAGGCCACGTCAATAATTGGGCATTTGTGATGCGCAATACACAATTATAGATCGTAGACAACATTTCCCTTAATTTGCAATTGGCTAACCATTGAGGAATATTCTTAAATTAATCATGAGTTTTTTCCCAGCCGCTGATCGTCGTCTGCATGCTAGAGCAGATGTCCAAGTAAACTTGAAACATTCCTTTTGAGTAAATGATATTTTTACAAAGGGGATTCTAATGGATATAATAAGCCCACTGTAGCTTTGTATTAAAATGCAAATATCCGGTTGCTTTTGCGTCAGATTAATTTTTTATAAAGATTGCGGAAAACATCAGAGAAACGTAAAACTCATGCACGGATAAGCCGCAACACAAATAAACCGCAGCCGGATAATCGGGAGTCAGCTGTATCTTCATAATTATCACCAATGTAAAAGTAGACCTAACAACCTAATTCTGTTCTGAATTCAATAAAGCTTTCTCAAAATAACTAAGCATGGTGGTTTCCAAGCATACATGTTATTGTTGGCCTATTTCAGATGAAGACGTGGATATTTCAAATAAAAGAAAACACATTTAATTTAATTGGTACAACCATATGGACAAGGCTTCAAAAAGAGTGACAACCACCTAATATTAGAAGAAAAAGTCTTGTCTTGATAAGTATTTTCTGTATGCGTGTACTCCTCCCTCCATTCCCAGCCCAAATTTTCACATCTGGCCTTTTCCCTCTAGCTATTAACTAAAAAATATTTACTCCCAAGTTTAGAACTAACTTAAATTTAAAATTGATATGGCCACTGCATTTCATGCACCAACAAACAGGTCAAGTTAATATTAATTTTAGCCCCTTTCCTGAAGAGAATTTTGAATTGGGAGAAAAGGCTGTGCATTTTTAGTGAATCCTGTGCTATGAATAAATAGTCTAAATTTTAAACACCATAATTCGTTTTGCTTTGTAGTTCATGAAGTTTACATTCTGAACCAGGAGTAAAAAAATCAGAACCAAAAGAAGCGAGAGCAACTCTCCGTGCTATCAATATTGACGGCCCATTCCAACACTTCTATACTTAGCTTCATCAATGTAATATCACAATCATAGCTATGTAAGCGTTAAAAGCTTACTTGACAAGTGGATTGAGCTGCGTCAAACCACACTCCAAATTGATGATTGATGATGATGATAGTTCATATATCATATTTTCATCAATGCAAATCCATTATTTTAATTTCCTAACATCGATCGGACATGATTCATTAGTAATTTTCTGTTCTAACTATTTCATAGCAATACGACATAAAATGTTTGTGTCATCATTGTCATAAATGAAACCCATAATAGAGATTAATTGAAAAAGGAGCGACAATTAATTAATATAAACCTGACCAGATTATGGAATTAAAAAATGGAGTAGCCCAAAAGCTTTCAGAAATACATCACCGCAAAATCCTGTTAAACATAAGACTCTTAACTCGAGATTAAAAAAATCGATAAGTGCTTGAACTCCCTTGTTAAATAGGATAAGTCATTTGAAGGTAGGGAGCGTGGTGATAAGGAGACACGATATAATAGTTCTGATGTAAGGGAGTCAACAGAGAAGAGGATAATCAAGGAATTCAACCAAATTTCTGAGAAAGGCCCTTAAAATTCTTTTAATGCCAGAGGATGACAGAAATTGTGAAACTCTAGTATTTAAAAAAAAATTTCCTCCTAGAAAACTAAAGACGAGAATGCAATCATCCAACAACAGATTTTCCTGGTTTTCAGTTTCCTTTTAACGGGTATTCACAGGGTATCAGATGAAGAAACAGTAATAAGTTGGGAATGAACTTGAATTTTAATGAAAAAGTTATGTCCACCATATTTGCAAAATCTACAACAGCAAATGGATTGAAATGCCTCGCTTAATTTTTTTAAATCGTAAATTTAATTTACTCCCATTTTAACATTTTTACTGGAGTAATATTTCCTACAAAGAGAGAGAGAGAGAGAGAAATTTGCAGAAGAATTACTCACCATTCTCCCAGGTCCCAGCCCTTGAACCTTGACACGGACTGTCTTGTAACCTCTGTTCACTGCAGCCTGTCAAAAAATAAAGGAATTATTCAGCATTACGCAACACCATAATACCCACGGTGAAAGAAAACTACCAGCAGGATATAACTTACAGTGCTTATACTGATGGCAGTGGCCTGAGCAGCAATATTGGTGCCCTTTCTAGTATTCTTGAAGCCTTCCATGCCACAAGATCTAAGCAATTTAACTCCACCTAGAGAATGCAAGTATTACATCAATAACAATAGCGCAAAAAAATTTACATGAAAAAGTAAGATGCCAATTTACATTATTCTCATGCAATAGCTTCATTTAAGTGAAGAACAACACATGAAATGATTTATAATATATACACCGCAACACCTAAAGGTACAACACACACTAGAGCCTGGTGGTTTGTGTTGTCACCATTTTTATACTGAGTATAACATTAAATGTTACACCAGGTGTACAATAACAACCTCTTTGCAGTCACATCAGACAATGCTTTACAGGAAAATTTTACAAGGAATGTATTAAAATCAGCATAAAGGATTAAATTGTAGTAGTGATGTGGGCAGAAAATTATTCTGCATCAACAACATCACTGTACCATGGGACACATAACATCTCTGGTGACGGAGGGTGTTCTAAATGTGACCAAATGATAATAAATACATCTTGATCAAATGTTTGCTGTGTAATGCGTGCGGGTTCTTGCCCTTGGTGTCGGGAAGCGAATAATCACACACAAGTATTTGAAGTTTTAACCCAAAGTTTATTTCCCTTTGAAATCCCAGTTTCCAAATCAATTCAATGAATATACAATAAGTATTTTAGTTTTAAGGTTTTCGCAGCGATTAGATGCACTATTATAATTCATTTTCGGGAATACGTCTGCGTGCTATTAATATTTAACTCAACGTTTCGTTCCACTTACTGGGAACGTCGTCAGGAGAATGAAAATATAAACACCTATCATACCGTTGGAAAAACTGGTCCATTGCTGTTAAGGTATTTAAAAAAGTAAATAAAAATAAAAATAAAATAAAAGCCAACTTCTTTAAAACATCTAATATAAAAAAAAAGGAAGATGAAAGGTGGAATATTGTAATTAAATTTTCGAAATGTATCTCTTCCACACATGGCTTAAATTATATCCATCATCCCTGTTAAAATTCATTGGTCTTTTAGAAATTTCTATCGCCTCTCTAATAAGCCGTGGATAATATGCAGATTTTCTTGCAATGGCTTTGGCCTCATCCAGGAGGATCTTGTGTCCTGGCCCCGACATAAAATGATCGGCGACAGCTGAAGTTTCCCATTGCCTTGCCTTCAGCGCCCTTTCATGCTCTTTCAGCCTTGTCACTATCTTCCGTTTGGTCTGTCCGATGTAACTAGACCCACATGAACACGGAATCTCATATATGCCTTCCATTTGTAATGGGGGAACAGCATCAATGACGGATGGAAGTAGGTCTCTGATCTTCCTCAACGTGCCAAACCTGGTTTCAACGTTGGCTTTTCCAAGGATGCGAGCAATCCGGTCCGTTGTTCCTGATACGTAAGGCAGAACTGCAAAAGCACTTGGTTTTGTTTTCTCCATCGGGGCCTTGACTTCCCTTAAAGCTCTCCTAATGAATGAATTAGCATATCCGTTTCCTTTTAAAATAGAAATAAGATGTTCCATTTCACTTTCTACACTATCTTCATCAGAAACGGCAAGGGCTCTATGTCTTAAGGTCTTGATAACGCAGGACTTCTGACGCGGGTGATGGTGTGATGCCGCGTTTAAGTACCTATCTGTGTGGGTCTTCTTCCTAAAGACCGAATGTCCCAAGCTTCCGTCTTGCCTTTTCCTTACTAGAACATCAAGAAACGGTAAGGAGCCATCTTCTTCGATTTCTTTGGTGAACTTGATGTTATCATGAATATTATTCAGGTGTTCATGGAAATATTCAAGAGCCTCTTTCCCGTGTGGCCAAATAACAAAAGTGTCATCAACGTATCGGAGCCAGCATACCGGTTGATATTCACTTGATGAAAGAGCATCGGCTTCAAACTTCTCCATGAAGAGGTTAGCTATGACCGGAGAGAGAGGGGATCCCATAGCAGCTCCCTCTACTTGGGAATATATTTCTCCGTCGTAGCGAAGATAGCTGTTTTTGAGGCATAATAAGTAATTTGTGCATCTAGAATAGCCAAAATTTAGAACATTACCAAAAGTCTCGGGAAGGAGAGGAGCTGCTGGTGATGGCACGGGTGGATAGCGAGGCACTTAGGTTCGACTCCAACTGTGAGTTACTGAGTGAGTCCCTGAGTGCGTCAGTCCCAATAGCATCTCCACCGTGCCATTATATAGGGAAGTGGAACCAGGATGTTTTCGTTCAATAGGAAGGGGAAGAGGAAGGTTAGGCGTTCTTGAAAGTGAAAAGGTGCAAATCCCAAGGCATAGTTTGTCACAGCTGGCTATTCTGAGACATCACACAACAACATATTTATGCATATTTTGGAAATGGAAATCTTCCATTTCCGGAACACTACAGCTGGTAATATTGAAGGGCTGATATATCTCATGCAATGCATACGTTTTGGAGAAGAAATACTGACATCCAATTTGTTTTATTGCTAATACATTGTGCGCCACAAATGAAGATGCCAATACTAAGCCTCGAAGAGGTATAAATAAACTGTTCTGACCTAAAGTTGTTCTGGTACACAAACAAGGTTTCAAATATCTGTAGGATAAGCAACAGACTCCAGGGACAAAGTAATTGGAAGGGCAAATGTAAACTCAATAAGAAACATAAAACACCTATATAATATCCCAAACACTTTTTCTGTTTGGGTGGGTCAATTGTTTCCTGTCTGCAATGAAACAAGGTACAATGTACACCACCAGATTGCAATTACCGCACCCCAGAGGAGTCGGAAATCCCATGAACACTATACAGGCAGTCCCCGACTTTTGCACTCAATGCGCTCCTGAAAGCATGTACAAAAGTGGAGCCATTGAGTTCCATACTAAATAGGGGTTATGTTCCAAAAGAGCAAAATATACATGCTAAAACCTTAATTTTGACACAGATTTTTATTATTAACTAATGTTTAATAATATATTAATAAAATTCCTCACATTATGTCATTTCTTTTGAAATTACACCGTAAGTGTAAAAATAATTTTTTTAACAATTCTGTTGTTTCCGAGTAAAACTTCCTCTGTGTTTAAGTTGACAATCCACTTATAATGTCCACTATAGAGAAAAAGACATATCAAGAAGCATAACAAAATGCAATAGTTGAACCCCCCCACTCTTGATACCTTTACATTTTTACATCAAAATTCCTCGATGGGGGACATCTCGTGACCTTATCACATGTCTGTCACATGTTATTCAAGAAAGACAAAAGAAATACAGAATTCGGATATTTCGTGCAATATCTTTGCTGTAGGAGTAACTGTCGTACATGAATTAAGCAACACTCTGACAGAAAAACACAATTATAAAGAAGCACTTTTATTTATTAATTTTATTGAAAACTGTTTAATGGTGTCTAGTCAACTTTTTTGAAAAATCTCTTCAGTGAAGGCTGAACTACAGCTTTCTTACTCTCGTGATAAAGGAGCCTATAGCAGGCAGTGTCTTCCTCAAAAAAATCACCTTGATTAAAGACAGCACTGCCCTCGATTGTATATGTTCCTATTGTCAGCATACACTGCCATACGAAACAGTTGAATATTGGGATGTGCAGTAAACACCGTGGGAATTTAAAAAAATTATAGACAAATGTTTGAAAGCCCGAATTCAGCATACGAAAGTCAAGTGAAAGGTGTCAATCTGGAACGCACAAAATTTTTAACTGTACGAAAGTCGAGGACTACCTGCACATACAGGAGTGCAACCAGGGAAAATGCTTGAAATGCAATCTAGGACTCAAATGGACTATTTCACTCCATTACAATCAAGGCGGTGATAGAGTAAAACCTAGATATCACATCCCATTCATTTTTCAACTATTGCCTTGTTCTTTAAATTAGGTATATTTATTGTAGTGGAATAATGCATTTTAACATTATGAGACGATAAATCCGTGAGCAAGTTAAACATCCATTCAGAGAGACAACTACTGAAAAATTTACGTTTCTTAACTTGAAAAATAAATGTCCATAAAATCTTAAAAAACTCTTTTTGACCCCTGAAGAACCTAGCAGTAGTGTATGGTACCAGCCTGAACCTCCTTGATTACTGATGCCAGATGAATAATATGTGGACCTAATAATTAACATCTGACATATGAGATCCTTAAGTACCCCAGTTATTCACTGAATTTGAAAAAAATCAAGCAATGCTGGGTTAGTTTTTAAATTCTTGGTCCTTCTTCCCATACACAAATAAAAACACTTAAAAGAATATTAAATTAATACCTATCCCATGGCAATAATATCATTTTAATTAGCACCCATCCACATAGGAGACATATCCCATTTCATGTCAAGGCACTGTAAAATCCCTTCCATGAGATCATCTCATGAAGAACCATACAAAACGCCAATACTGACATTAATCCAGAAAATTTACACATTAGATCTAGGTACAAAATGTATCCCACACATATTGATTTCAGCCCACATCCTCTTAATTGCCCACTCCCAAAATGGATACAAATGGACACATACCTTTGCTATCTGTAACACTTATGATAGTGTTGTTTGGTGAAGCACGTATGTGGCATATTGGTAGATCTGCAAAGGGAATCCCAGCAAACAATCTACTTGGAGTGTTCTCATCGGGAAATATGTCACCTTGCCTTTAAAACCCAAGAGAATTTTCCATCAGAAATGTGGCCATAAGAACTCAATATGAAATAATACATTATTGGGTAAAGCTACATACTGTGAAAATAGATTCCTCTTCCCCAGGAATGTCATGCATCCTGCAATATAAATTAGTGCATTCAGTCGTAAAGCTATTTTCACATAACACTTTCTCAAGCAATAAATAACATTATGTAATTTCAATTAAAAAGGAAGGAAAATGATTCGTTAGAATGTAAATCAATCGCGGACTAAACTTTGGTAATTGATTCAAAACCGAATTCGTTAGATCTTCCAGAGATCTAGAAAACCTAATGAAAAATCTGCAAAACACATTCCCAGGGAATAAGTCATAGAAATATTGAGTCCACACGGTTCATACCCTTTGAAAACTGCAGAGTCCAAAGAAAGAGCTCACAATATTCAACATTCCGATTCAAAAATGATTTTGTTCACAACCGAAGTGAGGCCAATGCTCACCACAAGGACGCAATATGATTAATGCGACACTTTCAGGTAAAATAGGTCATCAGATAATGAGCTACCAAATCCAACCCATGCAAAATGATGATGTCACTGGCCTCCATAACATTAGAATTTTCCTATCTCTCTGTACAGGTTGAGAATGTCAAAGATGATAAAGACTATGTACTCAAGTACAAAGGCACTTGGTGGAACATAATTTTTCAAAAATGTTTGTCAATATAATCAGCGGTAGCCCTATAATAGGTAATAAAATGGAAGGTATACGGAATCAACGACTACCATGAAATAACTGTAACCCTAAGCATCATAATAGAGTATAAACCGGTCCCTGGGGAGTTAAAACACCTCGGATTCAACGATAAACAGACATATTTCTTACCAATAGCCATGGCTTCAAGTCCGAGGTAAATTTTAAAGGAATGAGAATAATGAGTTCACCCGTTTCATTTGCTGCACATACGAGAATTACCTGTACCCAACTGATACTTGTTCAATAGCTGAGAAAGCAGAAAACGCTAATAAGTCCTCCAATATGATACCAAGTCAAATTGAGCAGTGCCATCCTCTTGATACCTTAGTTTCAAACTCAGACTACACAATACATACCTGACAACCTTAGATGTAGGATTTTGTAAGCAGAACTTAGATATCCTCGCAATGAGAGGGTAAACCTTCATTTTAAGTTCCTTAAGTCTATAAAATGCATTTGCGAAATATGGCATGGAGAGAGACTAACTCAAACAGGAATGACACAGAGAGATGCTAGGAGCAAATACTACTCTTCAAAACAAAAAGACCCCACCCTTGAGCTCCAATCAGCCATATTGGAACTTAAAATACCCCAGAAGGGCCGATTGGACGCCATTTTGAGAGTAGGATTTAGGCACTAAAAGCAAACTACATTTAACACCAACTTACCTCTTCAGCGTAGCATCGACAATAAATGACCTTTCTCCTTCGGTTCCCTCATCTTTCACAGGCATGGAAGCAAGCATTTCACGTCTGCCTTCAGTTTTATTACGTGGCAAAGATGTGTGAATATGCCTGCTATTACACAACGAACCTCGAATCTGAGGCGAAGTGAAGGAGCAATTTTTGGTACTTGCGACTCCTACAAAGTCACCTAAGTATGAGCATGATGCACTACACCTTCTAAGAGGGAAATTACGCACATATTTTAGGGCGTTTCCGAACATTTCTACGTCTAATTTAGCTCAGGATCCGAGGGACACTCATCCCAGGTCCAATACGCGAATTCGCCTTCCACGAATGACCTACTCATGTACAAGACAATCGAATCGATTGTGGCGTTCGATAGATAAATAAATAGTTTACGAGGATTTTGGATTATCTGTTCCAACGTCAAACATTAATCTTTAAAAGAAATAGTTCTTTAGCAAGAAAAATCTCTTATCGATCATTTAATTGTCAAAATACACGCTCGAGACGACATGAAATACAATAACAAGATGGCGTCAAGTTTTTTATCCTCCGTCAACAATAGCGTTTTACAGAAAATCTCAACTTTTCCCCTCATATTACTCAATCCACTCGTCAAATTTTCAGGATGAGAATTTTCAGTTATAATAAAACTCCCCACAGTGAGTGCATTTGCCGTTTTCCAACCAAACAACTTGGATCCCGATGAAACTATGGCAAAGACATGATAATTAATTAACGAATTATTTGGCCAATTTTCGTCCATTTATTTATTGACTGGAAACAATTAATACCCCACATTTTCACCTCATAATTAGCCAGATCCTTCTAAGACCGTGGCCAGATCGATACCTTAGTGAACTCCAGCCTTCACTCAAAGGAAAGTTACTCCCAAAGCCACGATAATGAAGATATTTTTAATGGATTTGTGCGGAGTGAGTGCAATGTTGCTCGCATCATTTATTGGATCTCATATTTTTTAATGAATTACCTGAGAAATATTTATAGGGTACAGATGCTATCTGCCAAAATGTATTGCCGATGTGTATGGATAAGTTATATTCCTAGTTTGAAACTATTTATCGTCTCATAACTAGACTTCATTAACTATAGAGATAGGTACTACAGGGAAATTTTTATGGATTATGCGCTTGTGATGTATTCTGACTCAAACTGGAAATTATTTAACATTCAGTTACAATAATGGGTAAATTCCTAAACCAAGTGTTTTTCTGGCTAGAAATAGTCCATGGTAGTCAGCATCCCATGATCCTACCATACAGTTGGTTTGGCTTTAGGAAAGGCCTTCGACCCGGGTAGTGGACCTCACCTGATGTGTGAATATCACTCATTCAGCCTCACCCTACGAGGATTTTGGATGGGATCATGGTGTCCGAAGGCTTTCCCGGTGGGTTTGAATTAACTTGGCACCCTTCAAGCGGAGGCCTAGCACTACTCACTCCTCTTCGGCCATCAAGGATTAAAATAGGTACACCACTCCATGGAAATTCATCTAAAATGTCATTGTATAATATGCAGAGAAGAAGGTTCATTCGAAGAACCAATGGATGCTTTATATAACAGGGATGTAGGAAGTACTAGAAGATTCTTGAAATTTGGACTGTATTATTAGAGATAAACCTTCCTCATTGCAAAGATTATTCTGGTTTCCTCCTGAGAATCATTGCCTTTCCTCATTTATGTCATATTTCCCCTTCGATCTACACTTTTTTATTCTGTACACCATTAAAATGTACCATATCCCAGAAAACACCTCCACCTTCATCGTGGCGGAGCTTTGAAGCTCAACCACCTAGTTAAGGTTTTTGCCCCAAGTCCCTGACAAGGCTGCCAAGACAGAGAAAATCCTTGTGGCAGGAAAGATGCCACCGACTCACAATGATTGTGGGTAACACAAAAGGTTTCTTTCCACAAGACAATCTTCTGAACTCACACATGGAGACTAACTCCCACTTCATCTACCATGTACCCTATCTGCTCCTGGGCCTCTTCACTAATGACTCTGATCAGCAGCACTGCGAGGGGGGAGGTCCAGGGGTCTCGACCCCCTCCCCCATAATATAAAAACAATTTCTTTCCTTCATAAAAGAAAGCAAAATATTGAAAAATCATGGATTTACAAAAGATTTATTTGACAAATGAAGTTGTTTCGATTATGAAAAGGGTTTAAATTAGTTGAAAACCCTCTACTTAGCACTTTTTTTTAATTTACCGCCCTAGATTTGGACCCCGGAAAGAAATTCCTGGCTACCCCACTGCCTCTGATTTTACCCAGGGGGTATTTCTACAACAGCTCATGGACACAAGTTGGAAAAAATCAGGTTTCTCTTCAAATAAACTCAGTGCCCTGTGAGAGAATTAATCTCCCTATGACATGGAGTTATAGGCTATTTACTGAGAAGTTTGCTACTTCCAACATATGCCATCCTCACTCTGGACAATCTTGTACAAGCAAAAATCCAATTTGTGCTCACCCTGGTAATTCCACTGCCTTGACCTGATGGGCCATTATTCAACAGACACGGTCGTGTAGCAGAGGTCACTCATGACATCTTTTTTGGAAGTGTTGTGCGATTCTCAGGAGACCCATGAGGAAATGACCTCTCTTGTCAACTCTCAAACATATTTACCACTAAAGAAAGTGCCAATCCCTGGGTGTGGTGTTCAATTGACGTGTGAAACCTAATGACAACCTCCCATCGCCAATACACAGCTTAAGACACCCCAGAGTGAGAACCACAACCAAGTTAGTGAATCTTGTTTTGTGTGGCAGTCAATGTAAAAAGATTGCCAGAGGTATGCTCATTCTTGCACCACCTGCTAGCAATCTAAATTACATATTGAAGGGAGTTTGGGGCACTCCAGTAATTAACCTCACTTCAATAAAGTAAAGGAAAGTAAATTCGACCACGTTTATTGCGATGGCAAGCGATACACTTGCTTAATACTCAATGCCGCAGAGAAGAATTATAGCCCATATGATAGGGAGCTATTAGCCATTTACTGTGGAGTTCGCTACTTCACACATGTTAGAAGTGTGAACTTTCACGATATTCACTGACCACAAGCCCTTAATATATGCATTTCATCAAAAGTCTGATGCTCTACCGAATGAGCTATCCGGGCCTTGGTGACAGTGCTTGAAATTAAGAGCTCCGCCACACATATCATAGAAACTCCTCACCCCTCACTGCTTTCAGCTTGCCTGGGAGGAGATTCGACCATGTCTGCATTCAAGTTGTTGGTCTCCTCCCCATCTACTGTGGTTACCACTACTGTCTCACCTGTAGACTGCTTTACGGGGGAAAATCTCCATGCCTCATGCCTTCCTTCTGATTGGTTATCATGCTTCGCACACCAGCGAATTACCACATATATACTAAGGCAGGCCATTTGAGATAGCACTTACCTGCCACCTCTCCAGCATGGATAGTGCAATTCACCAGAAGACATCAGCCCATTACCTGGTAGTAAATGGTAAGGTGGATCACTTCTGCCCTCGATGACTACCACAACACACAGCATTGGATGAATGTTCAGCCTTCAATCCTCATCGCTTTCCATATTGCACTCAAGGAGGATATTCAAGCTACCCCAGAGGAGATTGTACATAACGAGCCACTATGCCTTCCATGCGAGTTCCTCCTCCCCACCTGACTGATAGGGAAAAATACCTTCTTACCCCCATGAATCCCCTGTCACCAAGATTGTATGGGGGGTAAAGTATTCACCTGCCAAACAAGAGGTCGCAGGTTGGAGTCCCACCTGGGTAGGTTGCCCCTATACAGGGCATGATTGTTAGTGAACGTGTATTTGTTAAAAATTGCTCAAAAGCCCTGGTGTAAAGGCCAACACGAGCTGTTTTTAGTGGTATGAAAACAAATAAAATCTAGCCACAAGACTAACTGCAGTTAATATTTTTTTCTTAAGTAAGTCCTATACTTTTTATAAAGTTTCCTTACTCTCTGTTACACTTTCAGTTTCACATCCAATGGTTGCAAAGGCTTTTACAGTCTTCCTTAATTAAGATCGATAAGAGTCCAGATCCAATTCATCTGAAATTGCTGTTAAACATTCCAGCAATGGCCAAATTCAGTTCTGACGAATAGCAGTAGACCTGTTGAAAACAATACGTGGACAGATATGTGATCTAATCCAGCACTAATGCAGACCAGATGTCGTCAGATTAAGTGATAAAATCGGATGAAAGCAGGTGAAATTTAAGGGTTGAAAAGGAATTTTATCCATCAGCGACCGCATGTATATCAGCTGGAGATTCATTTGTTAACGAAATATATCCAAGAGGCATAACCACGTCTATAATGTCAAAGGCTTGTATTTACCGACCTTTAAGCATCTATCCAATCCTACGGGTTTAACTTCCTCACGCATAAAACTATTGACACATTAATCTAAAAGCAGATGATAGGTTTATGACCACAAAATATCATGAATGAACCAAGTTGTCTGTCTTCGAGCATATATATTACGATTTACACCAAGGGCATGGTCCTTGAATACCGTAGTACGTACCGCACACTTATTTAGAGACCGTTACATTTCGTGTCCGAGGGTATCGATAAGTCTTCTTATAACTGCTTGAAGGCCGCCTTAGAGAAAGATGACAATCGTCATTGGCCAGGGGCTGAAGAAACAAACGCATTGCGAAAGTCTAAAGCGCAAACCCGCAAACTGTGATGGACGTTGGCTGTTTTTCTTGTGCCAGCTGTCCGCCGACATGGACAATTGTATATTATACGAATTATTAGTTTATTGCGAATGGAAAGAGGAACAAGAAGTAAGTTCTGTTGTTACAAATTACGTTTTATTGGGCTATAAAGTTTGTGTTTTCTGTTGTTGTTAGTGGATACTAATGAAACTACTTTGTTTTCAGTTTAAATGCAGTAAACAGTCAGATGATGTGAAGAGTAATGTAGAATTGTTATTACGCTACTTGAAGAGCATATTTCAATCTGTCACTTACAAGGAGATCCATGATGATAGCGTATTCAGGTTATCATTTTGACTTTCTTAAATGTCATTCTACATCTGAAATGGAACACCAGATAATTATTATATTTACCCATTTGTGCTCATCGCAGCCGTCGTGGAGAGAAGTGTGCTATTGCGGGTAATAATTACAGATTCAATCCACAGGCTCATCAATTCACAACTACCTTGGCAGTTTGCTGTTGGCCAAAAAGGGAAAGTTGTCGCAATCATGCAGAATGACATTTTGGAAATACGCACTTCAAGGGATGAGTATTCTTCCGTCGTGGGAAAAGCTGCCAGTAAGTTCGTTGAAAAACTTGTAAGACTGAATTGGTTATGGTATAGTTTCGTCTCTAAGGCATTCACAAGAAATACGTGCCTAGCAGTTGTCAGTGTTTATGAATGAAACTATTTGACGGAACCGATGAAGGGCATTGGGTAGCGCATAGGCAATAATGTAGCGCCCAGCAGATTTCTGACATGGTTTTAAATACCCTCAGTCGAAGTCGTTTCATTGTGAAGAATTCTGGTATAATAATCATCAAAATAATTTTTGTAGAAGTTTATTCTCTCGTAGGATATGATTGTTTATGCATGAAATCAATATTTTGAAACTTTAAATTTTGAAATTAGGTCTGAACCAGGGGTTATGAAATGCTTTTCATATCACGTAAAATCATGGCATGGATGCAAGCATTTGGCATGGCATAGATGGCATGATTTTGGGCATTTACCTGACGTTTTAAATACCAGGATATTTTTATGCCACTGAAGGTTGAAGATCATGATTTCTGTTGTTGGAGTTGACAATCTAATTTATTTTACTTCTCACTCATGTTTTTTTAAATGCTATTAATATTTCTTTTCTATCAAAAGTTTTTAAGGATCCCTACCCTCAATGGAGGAAACTAGAATGGAGCCCAGATTGCAGTATGCTAGCCTGCGCACATAGCAATGGTGTTGTTGGATTCTATGATCTCCTGGGTAGCAATATCTTTAACATATATCCAGTAAGTTGCTATTATGTTTGGTTATTTTCTAGTGTGTCATCTAATTTTATGTCAGTACAAATTGACAGATCACAAATATTATTCCAGTACTTCTTCTTGGTTGCATCTTGATTTTTTTCCGTTAAGAACTTTTAGTTGATTACATGTATATATTGCCAATAATGGTAATTTTTAAACAAATATCCTCTTTATTTTTTTATTTTCAGAAAAAATACAATGAACAAGTGATATTTTCTGACACAAAGCATTCCTTTGTCAGTCTAATATTCTTGGACATTCGAGTGAAAAGTCCAAAATGGTAAGTACTTATGGAATTATGACTTGTGTATCCTGTAAGAAATCTCATTGTGTTGCCATTTCTTGCCCCTTGTCAAAGTTTTCAAGGTCATGCAGATCCAAGGAACCAATCCTTAGAACAGTTTAGGCTTTAGGAAGCACTGGACCTAACAAAGAAACTAAAATATGAGGAAGATATTTATATTTCTCAACAGTCCTCTTTCAGCCCAGTACTATAATATGCTGTTTAAGGTAAGGACTTTTGAGCCCCTTAAAATGGCCATCAACCTTCCAAGTCCACCGTTTCATCGCCCACGAATCTTTTCTGACTGAAGGGTTCTTGTTTCAAATCCCAGGAGAAACCTTGGGATTCCCCCTCCCCATAGTAGCTCAGAGCTTTGAAGTGCAAGGTAGCTGAAGAAGGAGAACTGGTCTGTGGCATGAGCTGTACCCACTCCTATTCAAATGAAATTTCATGGTTGAAACATGTATTTAGTGAGCTGTATTATTTTAGGATGGGAAACCATAAGATATCTGAAAATGTTAAAATCTAGTGAATAGGTCTGGCGGAGAAAACATGTTTAGATTCGATTCATGGATTCATAGATTTGGGTTATATGAGTGTGTGGGCTGCTAAGGCCATTGGTGCTCATGAATTCATTCTATTGCGGTTAATAATGTGTAAAGCAGTGAATTGAGGCTATCATCCTCATCATCAGCAGTCATTAATCTTCTGCTTTGCATTGTTCAATGCCTGCTCCATGATTCTCATCTGATGACACTATTCTGGCTCTTGAAAACCAGATAAAATGTAATAGAAAATAGCAATATTGTAAGAAAAAATACGATGAAAAGTGAGAATTTCACATCTCATAACATTTAATAATGTATTATGGTTCTACTGTCTAGTCAATGAATTTGTTCCTTGAAACTGCCCTGAAATCTAAAAAGCCTCGAAAATAACCTTATCGAATAACCCATTCAATAAAGCATCGGGATCTATTTATTCTTTCAACACATTAATTTTTTTATATGATCTTTTTACATGGAGTGTGAAGTAAATATATGTAGCTACTAAGGTTCTTCTTGTTATATAAACTTATTTAGTTTTCTGTAAAATACTTGTTAAGTGTGGTAGATCAATTAATGAAAAACTTTTTTTTTGTGTTAAAGGTCATATGAACTGATTACTGTGGATATAACTGGCATTTTGAAAAGCTATTTGGTGAGCCCCATGGATGGATACCAGGAGTACCATACTTATTCATTTTCTAGATCATATATTGGCGGTGTTACAGATGTTGTGTATCACCCTGCACACAATTTGCTCTATGTTGTTGGATCCAGTAATATCTTAGATGTTGGTCAACCTCAGGTTTGTATTTTTTTATCTTTTGAGTGACCTCATTTTTATGGAATTATCTAATGCAATTACTTTCCGCACGATGTAAGATTGAGAGATGAGGAAAGTATGCGAGGATTTTTAGCTGAGATTAATTTCAATAAATGTAATAACTAATTAATCAATTTCAATTTGTGTTTTGTTTAATCAGTGTTGGAATAAAATATATGTGAATCTGATGCTGGTGAATTTAAATCTCTTTGTGTGTATTTTGTGCAGGATCAAGGCAGTAAAATGGGTATATCTGCTTGGCGTTTGCTAAATGACTACCCTTATTATAAACTCTCCAAGTCTACAATGGATGAAGATGATGATGGATCACACCATGTCATCCAGAGTAAAGTTTGGTCTTGGATTCCTCATATGTTTAGAAAGAAACAGGTTAAGTATGATTTGTTCACAAAGTTAAGTTAAGGATATTCCTACAAGGAGACATATTCTTTGACCTTCTCGTATTCTTACTCATATAAATGCACTCGGGAAGGTAATAGTTTTATGTAGAGAGCAAGTTCCCTTTACGAATGTACAAAATACACAATAAATGTAGACATTTGAGCTCAATCAAAATATACATGTTGTTTTATACATGTTCGATTAATGTAGTAAAATTTTGAGAAAATTTTTGGATATGAAAGTCATGCTCAAGTGATTTTTTTTTTAGTTTTTCATGTTTTTACTGCAACATGGTATGCATAGTTTTGGGCATGCTTTTGATATTTGGTATATAGTTTTGCAATTTTTTTACTAAATTCCTAGTGTTAATTCTGTTTAATATTATTAATTTAACAATACTGTTGGTAGTTGCCGATTGTGCATTAATAGAAATCCGATTATTTTCCTTTGCTTTCCTTTAGGACTCAGATGTAAGTAGATAATATAGTCTTCATGATAATAATTTGTTCTGAAATTTTTGTCTTTCCTCCATGCAATAGTCTTAGAACCTCTTTTCACATAAATGTACCGCTTAATCAGTGATATGATGAATTTCATTCACTTATATATTGTATAATAATATTAATTGGGCCTCATCATATCATGATCAAACATTTTGCCTTAAAAAAACATACTATAAGAATTATGGCTAGAAAACATTATGATGCTTCATCAAAGCCTATTTTCAAAGACTTAAATATCCCACCAATGCTTTGATTCTCTATCAATAATAATGTTTTATGTGACAAAACCAAAATCTTTTTGCTGGTAACGTTGATCTGCACTGTTTGGAAACGAGAAATGTATAAAGTATACATAGTAATTTTGTGAGGATTTATGGGAAATAGCTGAGCTCATGCAAAATGGGTATCAGGATTGACAGCAAACTCTGGAAAGTACAAAAACTATTGACTCAATTGTGTCCTTAAAAAAAAGTGAAAATTTTCCTCCAGGATAAATTTTAATACTATTTTGTCAATGAATATTTATTGGGTACTATTTAAGTGCCAATTTCTTTTACTCTTTTCAAATATTATAAATATCCTTTATTATAATCTAACTTTCAAATATTGTGCATAAACTACTTAAGTTATAAAAATTTATTCCGTCAATTGAATATGTACTATTTTCCTGCATGATTCTTTTAATTTTATTCATAAATCTACTGTACTTTTTTGTGATGAGTACTAAATCTTCTTGTAAGGTTCTTGGAAAATTAAAAATGATTATGTGTTACTAACATCTTATCATTACTGTTTCTTTCAGAGTGACATTTTTAAGATAAAGGTTTCTCCACAAGGGCAGTTAATGGTATGTTTACACACATCTGGCAGTATCTCAATTTGGCAGCTGCCGTCAATGAGGTAAATTTCTGTGAAGCCTCAAAATATGTTTCCGACATTGAATTAGTATAAAATTTTCTCATATTTAATATGTATTTTTCTCCCGTGGTCATTTCAGACTGTACAGATATTGGGAGTTGAGTGATCAGCATAATTATGATGTTAAAAACAGCCACTTTCCTAATCAAAGAAGAGGCAACACCTTTTCAGTCAGTGAAAGTATACTATTTCATCCTGTGGATGTCAATTGGTGGTCTGAACAGGTTAGTGCTATGACGCTTGCCTCTTATAATGTTAACTAAGAGTTCATTTGGGTTCAGCATCTTGAGATTTCAATGAAAGTTTTCCTTCAATTTATGTTGAATTTTCTCTTCACAGGCGATAATTATTGCCAGGTACTCTGGTTCCATTAGTGTTTGTTCCATTGATAATCTTCAGAATTTGTTGGGGGATCTGCCAGAGTTCTTTGATGGTCAACCTAGAGTATCAGCAATGTGTGACAAAGGTTTTCTGGGCTTGGAGTGTGTGTGTACTGTCTCTTCAATCAAAAAAAGGCTGATAGAAGATGAGCACAATTGGGAAGAGTTATCTTATAGCGCTGTAAGTTCATATGCTAATAGTTTCAGTCCTTGGAAATTATTCTACAGTAGAGCCTTAATCATATGTGGTACTGTTTATTGTTCTTTATTATCTGTGTATGACTTCCCTAATTCCACCTGCAATCACGGATTCTCCCTTTCTTATCCTCATATATTCTCCCTTGTGCACCATTTCCTACCATAAAACAACTTATTTTCCTCCTTGTGGAAGGCTTATAGGATTTTCTACTGTAGTGGTCCAACATTTCATAAAGCTAGTCTGTTTCCATCCACAGGGATTACGTCAGGTACATGTGATTGTGCATTATTAACAGTCATGTTTTATTGCCGAGTCTTCTCTGATTTTCTAGTACTGTAAACTCCTAGTTATATTGGCTAATTATTGGGAGAGTTGGCACGAATAATAAAAAAACACAGATAATCCAAACTTTCGCTTCTAATTCTTGTAATGTTTTTTTTTTTTTGTCCAATGTCTAATGCAAGAACAAGTTTTTCCTGTGAATGATAGTCCTTTTTTTTTTTTGAGAAAAAAATGTTGACCTAGATTTGTGGTTGTAATGTGTTGAATGTTGGTGTATTTGAATGATTTTGTTTATCAATATTTAATCATCATCAGGTTTACCTTATATAATCATTATACATTTGAAAAAGATTGAACATTTTATGTGGCATTGATATGCAAGTCCAGTTGGTTGGTCAAGCATACACATCTTGTGCAAAGTTGGGCTTAAAATAAAAGTTAAGGCAACCATGATAATGCATTTTTAAATATTTAAAAATATGTTCTTCTTTTTATAGGAAAGCAGTGAAGATGAAGATGGGTCATTGATCAAAAAAGGAACTAGTTTGATTAAAACTGGATTATATTGGGTTACAGATAGTGAGCAGTTCAGACCCAAAAGAAAGAGACCAAAGTTAGTCCGTAGAATATACAGGCTACTCGGATTGAAAAGTACGACTCCTGAAGAGCTTTATGCTAGAAAAGTAAGCCGCTATTGCAAATGAAAATTGCTGTGTGGGAAAAATAGATAGATAGAAAATATAAACTAGAAAAAATTATTCTGTAAATGAAACCAATCCCTTCCATAGTTTTAGTTCACTTCATGGTGTGTTTTTATTTGCTGAATTACTTTCAAACCAATTATAAAATATTATGAGTAGTTATGAATCTTTGTTAAACTGTTTGTACTTAGCTGTTGTGAGATCTGTATCACTTAAACCAGGGGTAAAGCTTTTTGATTGTTATTAAATATTTTTAGAGTTACCATTAAGATTAAGCTTGTGAATGTTATCTCAATTTTTCATTGCAGCTTGATAACGAGGAATATGGAGAGGCATTAGCTCTAGCTCAGGCATATAATTTGGATTGTGATCTTGTGTACCAAAGGCAGTGGAGAAATAGTAACGTGACATTAGCCACAATACATGATTATTTGGTAAGTAAATTGGATTTATCCCTGAGATTGAGCAGTCATTTTGAATGAGAATGTAGGAAATTAAAATCAAACGCATGCTTTGGCAGAGAATATATTTTAATTCCAAGCTATGTATTCAGCATAATGCTAATTGAGTGATATTGTGCTTTCCTTAACCCAGTTCTAACAAGTTCCTTTTTTTGTTACTACATAAAAGCTCATGAAGGTATCTTGGGTAACTTCCTGGGTCAGTTGATCCATCTCCTCTGAGGTTTTGACACCTAACTGTGTTGTATTCCTCAAGGACTGAGTGTCGTGCCTAAAATGTCTGGCCTTGAAAAATTCCTTTGTCATAACATCTACGTAGAAAGGCCAGAGCGCACAGTGATTTGCCAGATCTGTCCTAAAGAGATTGCCATAGATAGCCCAAAACTCCAACAGAAGCCCGAATAAGCCAATATCAAGCCCAATGCGATATATTGTTAAAGGAAGAGTGGAACTTGTGACGCTTTTCTGAGGGTCGTAACCCTAAAAGCTGAGCAGTGCTAAGGCTGAGTCACCTTAAAGTGAACATTTGCTGGTCAAAGTATCCTTTGGGCTGGGCCTCATAATGTTAAAGATTTATCACAAGGTCTCTATTATTTCAGGGCAAGGTTACTAAGCGGTTGTGGGTTTTGAAAGAATGTGTCTCTCGTGTTCCAGACACGTTTGATGCAGCCGAAAAATTATTAAAATTTGGTCTAAGGGAAACTGGATTAGATGTTGTGGAATTTTTAATCGAAGGTAAGTCATTTTGTGAACTTCATACACTGTTTTTGCACCTTAATAATTTTCTATTGACCTGCAATATATCTGTAACGATTTACCAATTGCTTCAATACCTTTTGAAAAATTTGCATGTGATTAGTATTACTTTCAATTATGGTTAAATTTTACGCATGTCTTAAAAAACTGTTTGCCATGACCAGGATTCAAATCCCTATGTCTCAAACTGACACTAGGGGTAGTGTAATTGAATTATTTGAGATAAGAGCCTTGTATGGGATAATTTCAAATTTGGTCATTTATGCTCATTACTTTATTATAATTAGGTTATTCCTGGTCATGCACTGGAATTAATCTTGAATAACTCAAACACAATCCCTTGGTTTTCTATTCAATTAAGTTCTTATGGGAGGGAAAATGGAAAAAACTATTATGTTATGTAGTCTGATTGTTCTGTGAACCGTTATAAATTCAAAAATTATTAACATTTCCCAACAACCTTTCTAATGTATTTTGATTGAGGTCTCATGAAGTTAATGGTATATTTTAAAATAAATTTTGATGGCAAAAGAAATAATCATTATTTTAAAATTCATTGGTATCTTCATGAATGATGCATGTTGGTGAACATACTTTATGATGGTCCAATGAAGAGTAAAAGGATAGGTTTTATCTATTCCCACTCGTTACGTTACCTCATTCTTTGTATTTTTATAGTGATGTGCACAGTTCAATAATTCAATTTTTCATCGACATAAGGTTATGAGGAGTTGGAGGTGGATCCCACAAATTCTCCAAAAAAAGCAGACTTGCAAAAAACTCAGGTGAGACTGTCGCCCAAACCAGACGCGGAGGATGAGTTGACTGACGAAGAGAAGTGGGAGCAGTGTCTTCATAATAAGGTTTCTATGATGCACATATACCTCAGTCTTTTTCCTGTTGAAGGAGCATTTTCTTAACTTTCATGCAATATTTATATGTATACATAATGAGATTAAGCTCCTATTTTTGAAATTTTGTTTATGTCTTTGTTTGTGAATTATGAGTAATAAACAGCATTGTTATTATTATTATGTATCTATCACAATATATTCAAATTTTTGCTACTATGTTTTTTCTTTAATTTGTCTTCATTTTTTTTCTTTCTGTTGGCCTTCTATTTGCATGGTGGTGTAGCTGAAGTCTTGCATATTTCTTTATTTGCTAGCCACTATTTACAATTTACAGAAGTACAGATGTCGAATGAGTTAATTTTACCATCCTCTACCTATAGGACACTATTTTTAGAAGTATTTCATTTCATTGCAAGGCTAATTGAAGTATGATATTTTATAGGTGAAAAAGTTTATAAATAAACAAGAATTAATGGAATTGGTGCATTATAGAAGAATATTGCTGCAATGTATGGACAAGCTGAAAAGCTACAAGGTAAAATTATGTCTGCCATTAAAAAAATAGTAATACATACATATATGCGCTAATAGTATTACATATATGTGCTTACATTTTGTTTTAAAAATTCGATATTTAAGCAGTCATTGCTATGATTTCATGTAATGCTTGAAGTGACATTGAACTTTGATAATTTTTCAGCCTCAATAATTCACTGACTTCTTGCTATTACCACCTTCTTTTCCAGATAATTCTCAAGGAACAAAAAAGTAATGATAGCCAGTACAATGCTTCTTTCTATGAAAAATTTCGTTCCTCCCCAGTAATGAATATTACATTAGAATTTGCCCGCCAAGGTGATAGTGCATCTGTGGAGAATATGTTCACGTACCATGGGGATGCAATTCTAGACCATTGGCTGGTCATTCTCTCAAATTTTCCTGAAACAGCAGATCCACTTCAATACAGGTGAGCTTTTGGAATGTCCTTTGATGAAAAACTGCTCCTTAATATTCACTTTTCTCTTATATCCCTCGTACTTTAGGTTAAAGTCAGTCAACCTAATCCATTACATTTTGTAATGATGTGTTGACCTTTTATTAAGTCGAAGCCCAATGGGTATATACAAGCACTATAACTTTTTGTATTTTCACATGGAATTTAAAAATTTAGGCAATATTTTTTTGGTATCTAATAGGGTTGTTCCAAAAACAAGATGACCCTAAGTATTGACTAATCGTAACTGTAATATTATTGTAGTATGATATCAGAGGGATATTTAGTGGTCCATTTTTCATAGGAAATTACTCGATTGTTTTTATTAATTTTAGCACCTTATTGCCTGAATGCACCCCTGATGGCAAAGTCTTTCCATGGGACCAGAAACTGATCAGAGATCCGGATTGGTGTGAATGTGAAGATCTCATGTGAGTTTTGACCGCAATGTCATAATAATTGTTTCACATGCAATCGATTTTACATCAAGCATTGATTCTGTGTATGGTTGAGAATTAATAAAACCAATGCCATGGTACTACTAATGTGTACAATGTTGGTCATTCCTTTGACCAAAATGAATTACCTATGTTCTGCTTCTTATGTCACTGCATCTAGTGAAGAAAAAATTGTACATGCAATCCAATTACGTCATCACTAGATGCGCAGCGACCTGCTTTGTGTTGGTAGTACCTTGACCGATGCTTAATTATAACTCTTGTGTGTTGTTTTGACTTAGGCAAGGTGGTGGTCAGTCAATGAAAGACAGGAAGAGCACCCTTTTGGAGGAAGATAAGGGCCTACTTAAATTTGTATCCAGTCCCTTAACACCTGAAGGATTGGCTGCTTGGTACAGTGAAAGAGCTTGCCAGATTGAAACTAGGAGTAAAATGGTCGACCATGCAATTACATTGGTGAAGCTAGGAAGAGAAAGGAATGTGCTGGTAGGTAATGATTTCTCTGGCTGACATAGAATAGGGTGGTTTCCTAATAATTTTTTATTGCCTGAATCGAAAGATTATTACTCCTGGAGTATGCATTTCACGCTCTTAGATTTTCGAATGATGATTCTATTTTTCGCAATTGAACGAAAAGTGTAAATTTTCAAGCACGCGAAAAGGTGACGCCTAAGTAGGAGTGATGGGGAAAGTCCGTGTGAAGTATTTCTGGTTCCCACTGCCACCCATTGAGGTGACCTTGAGGCAAAGCTTGAGCGCTGATACGACTCAGGCTGCTAGCAGGTAGCGGGGTACCCTGCTAGCAGGTAGCGCTTGGCTTAAATATGGATTATTACTACCTTATCAAACGAAGGAAACTTTCCGACCATAGGCAATTTTAATAGGCGATTATTAAGAGATGTTTCCCTAAGCTCTGTGCCTCATGGATGCATTGGTAATCTCAGACGATGTAAAACTCCTATCCTCTCGTGTAGAAACTATGTCCCTGTGTTGTCATGTGGAGTGGAATCGCATGGGTGCCAATCTGGCCTTTTTCAAGTGAGGTTAAAATTGACCGTTGCCATTCGTCTAAACTGGGATTTCTAAACCAAATAATTTGTATGTTATGAAAACCCTAATGGTGGGTAACGAATAGCAATCAATGCCTTTCGTTTTCTTTGATGAAGGAAACTACCCTATTAATTTTTCAGCATGAAGGTTTCCATAAGGGCTCATTCTTATTTTGGTTTTTCATTCTAAGCCCAAAATCCCTGACTCAATTCTTTACTGAAATTATGGTTTAATCATTTCTCTAGCCATCGGGACGTGATGTATGATGTCTTAGCCTGTATTTTTCTCATCATACATAAAAACGCGACTAATTTCAAAGGTTTACAGGTCCAAAACAATCCACTCTTGCTCTTTGACAAAATATCATCATCTTTTAACCAATTTAAAAATTAAATAAAAATTTTTTCCCCAAAGCAAAATCCGAAATGAAAGCAAAAACTTCCATTTTTGTCCATTACAGATCGAGCAATTTTAGTAGGTAATTTATTTTGCATTGAATATGTACAATGACCCATTTATGGTTTATTTTCTACAATCAAAGCAAGGGTCTATCCTCAACAAATGTTTTGATGTGTTACAAAGTTGATTTTTGAATTTTTTCTAGAGATGTGCGAATAGTATCCGCGAATACTCGAATACCTCGAATATTAGAAAGTATTCGATATTCGAGGTTTCGAATAGTTATGCGAAAAGTACCGCCTCGAATACCTCGAATACTTTGAATTTCGCGTCATACACTGTCGCACGTACGTCGTTGGTAGTTGACTCGGAAAAATGTAGAGATCTGTAGTCATTTAGTGCTCGCAGCGCCGTTTTACGCAAGTTGACGAATTACATCAAATTCGTGGATTTTAGCGGTGAAAAGAGTTCGACGAGGGGAACCGAAAATGGTCGGGTGAAAAAATCCGAAAATCCCCGATTCCCCCCACCAGGAGAACCTCAGTGCCGTGGGATAGCAACCTTAGGGCATTTCCCACGATCCGCTATCCCCCTCCATTCAGCACTTGCCTCAACCACTCTGAAGCTTTCCTCTTCTCCGAAATCAAACAAAAGGTCCCAGCTCGCGCAGGGATCGCATTACGAAGACCCCTGCTCCGAAAAAAATATCGAGTTACGAGAACAATAAAAACGTGTTTCACGCCCTCCCCCCTTTTCTCACCCACTGACCTTTTTCTGGCTACCTGCTTCGAAGTTACCCATTTCTGGAGGTCAACTGCTGTGTGAGTACCGCGGGATACTTACATTAGCGCATTTCCCAAGATCCGGTATCCCTCTCCATTCAGCACTAGCCCCCCTCTGAGGCTTTCCTCTTCTTCAAAAAAAAAAAAGGTCACAGCTCGCGCAGGGATCATATTACGAAGACCTTGGCTTCGAAAAAAATACCAAGTTACACGAGAACAATAGAAACGTGTTTCGGGCCCTCCCTTTTCTCCCCCACTGACCTTTTTTTTCCTACCAGCTTCGAAGTTCCCCATTTCTGTGGAGGTCAACCGCTGCATGAGTCATCTATTAGCACAAAAGGTGTCTAAGAATGACTTTCGTCAATTGATGTTACACCTTTATTGCATTGAAATATTAGTAATGTGCGCGTAATTTCAAAAAGATTAAGACCAAACACGACGTATTTCTGAGTTTATTTAAGCATTTTACGCAAAGAAATAAATGTCAAAATACGACGGAGACTTAGCATTCTGGCGAAACTCGATATGAGCAGCAGAGCTTCTCCGAAGTTGATGAGGTATTTTTTTCCGAAAACATACATATATCAAGTTACAATTTATGAGTGGTGCTATAAATATTTATTGTTACAGTCACAGACGAAGGGATATTTTCTCAGAATATTTGTTTTCTCCCTGATAGCAATTCCAATTCATCTTCTTATCTCGTGAGAACTCCGAAAGATGGACTGAAAATAATTGAAGAAAATCCAGTGGAAAAGAGCTTGTATTTTGCAAAATGCCTCAGATTGTCAGCTAGCACTTGGCAGCAGGAGTGGGGGCAAAGCGATGTTAGTTGAATTAATTATATGCCCAATTGTTTCCATAAAATTAAAATATTCATTAATCAGCTAAATTCCTGTTCGAATCATTTAAAGGAAATCAAAATTACTCCCCAAAATCTTGTGTTGCCTGCTGCATAGGCAACCGAGTCAAATAATCCAGCATTCATCATTTAGTATTCGAGGTATTCGAAATTCGAGGTATTCGAATATTCGAGCAATGATTTAATATTCGAATTCGATATTCGAATTCGAGAAATCTGCTATTCGACCCATCTCTAATTTTTTCCTTTCAGGGCCTTGATATTCTCCATGGCGAACTGTTAACTCTTGAAACGCTCGTGTATGAGGTGGGAATGGAAAATATTAGTCTTTCTGATGTGCAGAAAAAGACTAATCTGGAAAAAGCCCAGTTATTGATGCAAAAGGTAATTATAAATTTGGCAGTGAGCGGTTGAATCTCTACGGTGTGAATTGTAATTTCAATAATATACTAATGAATTTCAGACCACTGAAAGCAGTTTTGTTCGCGACATGAAGTATTTACTAATGCCATTTCTTGTCCGCTGCGAGAAAGAAAGTAAGGGAAGTTTGAAGCAATTGCTTCATGATTATTTGATTGACATTAGCTCCAAAGATTTAAGGCTACCATTACAAGTAAGTAAAAGATTAACGTGTAAATGGTAGTTAAGTGTAAGTTTATTTCAGTGATCATTATTTTTTATACTCTTTCTTTCAGTTATTTATCTATTTTGGTTCTGAGAAATCTGAATCCTTTCTATCTTCCCTTGATGATAGAACAACCTTGGCTTTGGACTGCTTGTATGCTTATCCTGAAGCAGACCAACTTGATATTGCATTTAAAATTCTGGAATGTTTACCAGAAAGGGGTTTTGGGCAAGTATTATTTTATGGAACTGCATTATGGTCTACTTTGACTTGTATTAAGTGATGAGCACATATGTATTTCTTTTAATTTTGAATGTAGTGGTTACATTCTTTTAATTGTTTGCAAAACAGTCAGATTTCTTGATCTTGAAGTTTTCATTGGATTCGAATCAAATCTATATGTCGAAAAATCATAGGCCTAGTCAATTTGTTTGAAATGGTGAAGGCACGTTGTCTTGTAAGTGTTATGTACTTATGTTAATAGCTGAAGCTCCTTGTGATCTCTTTTTTTTTATAGATCCAAAGGCCATCGAAACATTGATCTTCAGGAAAGAGTTGATGAGCTGGAATCACATTTGAGTTGTGCTGAAATTTTTCAACGAAATGGAATTTTAATGCCACTGACCTATATACGCCAAGTTCAGTATGACCATGATACTGTTTATGGACTTCTTGTTAAACTTTCCCGTTCTATTATCAAGAAGTAAGTTCTGAAGTATCTATGTGTAAACTTTTGATGATATGCTGACATTTCATTTTCATGGAATAAAACTACTATTTTCAGGTCTTTGTCGGCAACGCAAGTTGAGTGGAACTATTTATTGAATGATATCATGGATCTCCAAGCAAAGGCATTTTCCATAATTAATTTTGAAACATGTATAGAGGTTTGTTTGAAAATTCAATCTTCTCAATTCTAAGGTATTTTGTCCAGGGAAAGTCAACTGCCTGTTAAAGAATTTTTTCTCCTCAGAAGCAAATGAACTCCTAGCAGATCTCTTTTTTTAGATGCAAAAATCCTCACTTTGCCTCTTCTATATATGTATTCCAATATTAGCATCTTCAATTGACCTGTGCATGCTTCATTCTATCTGATCTGGATAGATTTCCTTCCAATGCACCTTACAACGTTTACAACTAGTTTAATTGATCCAGAAATAACAAACCATGTAGTTGATTTCCCTCTCTCTACACAATTTTTAACAACATCCCAGCTGAAATTAAAGCGATGAATCTCTTCACCTACTTAGTTCATAAACCATTTTAATGATCAAAAGTTCCTGGAGTTTAGGCCTATTGATGCAAAAGTGTTTTACTGACGTTTTGGTTTATTTGCAAACCATCCACGATTGTTTATCTGTGCAAAAATAAGTCCTGAGGATGGTTTACAAAATGAACCAAAATGTCGGCAAAGCACTTTTGCATCATTTGGCCCAAACTCGAGGAACTGTTGATCATTAATAGATAAAGGAAACAATCTAATTATCTTTAACCATTTTAGTAAGAAGGTGCTATGGTATTGAATATTCTCTGATAAATATATGATACTGGAATATTGTTGGATCGTTTTCCTTTTTTCTTACTCATGTAATTAATCACGTTGTCAGTGGTGTAGCCAGAGGGGAGGTCTGGGGGGTCCGGACCCCCCCACCCCCCCGAAATATAAAAACACAATTATTTTCAATTGAGTTCAATTGAGCAAAGTTCTTGATCCTTGTATTCATACAATAATTTTCCTTCATAAAAGAAAATAAAGTATTGAAAAATCATGAATTTACAAAATATTTCTTTTAACAAATCAAGTTTTTTGATTAGGAAAAGTGTTAAAATTAGTTTAAAACCCTGTGAAAACTCCTTAGTACCCTGTTTTTCAAAAATTTTCCCCCCTGGTTTTGAAACCCCACCCCCCGAACTAAATTCCTGACTACGCCACTGTTTATTGTCTATGTTACTCTTGACATAAACATGCATGTGTGTGGTTACCAATGGCAAAAAATAGCATTTATTATTTCTTCATAGTTGTTACTTAAGTTTCTACCCTACTATATGAACTTGATACATCCTTTGCCTTTGTTTCCAGGTGTACGTTTCTGCTCTGTTGTCATCTGGATTGGGAGCAAATATTAAAAATGCGAGTGAATACCTTCAGTGCTCAAAAGATATGGGGTGTAGTAAAAGAGTCTCGTATGATCGAAGTGTACAGTTGATTTTAAAATCTGCCAGAGAATATTTCGATTCATCTGGTGATGTGCACGATCCCTCTATGAATTTGGCCAAGTAAGTTTATCTCTTAATTTTACTGGTCGAAGTGATTTTATGCTTCTCTTTTGTTGTTCCTTCTTCCCTATGTAATTGCATTTGCCGCTAAATTTATTTCCCTTGATTTCAGGTCTTGTTTACAACTTATTTTGGATCAGGATAATGAAATTGAAGAAGAATTAGATTTGATTGAAGCTCTTCATATCTTGAGCGAGTTTGGTGTGAAAATGCTTCCCTTGCAAGGTACAAATTGTGTTTTTATTCCCATCCTTCAGCCTGTCATGAAGAGAATGAAACAGAGGATCTGCTCCCTATTATTAAGAAAATAAAACATATGCAGTTTGTTTCTCATCCTCTGTGTTGGATCTCCTCAGGCATACAGCCCACTCAAATGTTTTCTACCTATCGCATCTGTTGTCCCCCTCAAGAAAATTTCTATTTATGTGCCTCGCTCCTTTCCTATTTTAAAGATCCTAATTTTTCTGTAATTTTGCTGTAGATTTGAACAATGACAGAAAATGTTTGAAATTATTGCATGGACATGCAAAATATTGCATGCATATCTGGTTTTGAAGTATTTGTGAAAACCCAAATTGTTAAAACTAGGAACACATGTACAGACTATAAGTAAATATCCATTAAAACCACCCTAACCTATGGGTAATTATCAGGCTGACATTCGTACAATAAATACTCCGTACAAAGAATTTAAAGGACTGGGAAATGGCTACGTTGTTGTGAAGGGGTTTGTTATAGGAGGTGTTTTGCAGATTGCGTTGTTGTAGGATGATCTTAGAGTTTGCTTAGATGGAAGAAGTAATTTGCAAATATAGAAACTGTAGTGAACTCCAGTTGGGATTTTTTTCTTGAAGGGATGAAAAAATCTCTCCATGGTTACAAATAAAGTTTGCTTACGATGTATAAAGCCACTAACTGGCTCACTCTTGGATTTACATGTATACGTGACCACTACCCGAAGCACTAGTGAACTGAAATTTTTCACCGAGTTGGGAGACTAAAGAACTCTAGAAACTCCAACTTTCTGTACCCTTCCCATGAAAAAATTCTTCATTATGCAAATTCCAGTATTTTCCATGTAAGTCTCCAGCCAATGGCTTCTGACGCCTTGTTTACTCGGTAACCAATGTCAACTATTCGGACAAGGGGAGGATTTCTGCTTTGTTTGGTATGCTTTTTACTCCTATTAACCCCAGAAATCTGGAGAAACGAATCTTCTGACCTGAACTTCCATGGGCCACCCTAACATCTTAATGGTGTATGCAACCCAAGTGACAATACATATTGTGGAAACTCAAAAGGACAACTGCCTTTTCTTCTTATTGAAACATGTTTCCTTTTAAAGTATCAAATACCCTGTTAGTGCCCTCATCCCCCTTGAAAGTATTCCAGATGTATCCATCCCGATATATCTCCGTGTGTCCCTCTGGTGGAAGGCCTCTAACACCAAAAGTACGCACATGATCTTACATCTGGACATTTTTTGGTAATGAAATTGCTTTTGAATACCGTATTTCTCCGAATATAGTCCCCCTCTCAATATAATCCCCCCCCCTAATTTTGAGACCTTAGTTTTGGGAAAAAATTTTAAAAATACGTTTGAATATAGTCCCCCCTTTACTTTTACCACGGACATTTTTGGAAAAAAAGGGGGGGACCATATTCAGATGAATACAGTATGTATTGTATGCACTCGGGAAAATAGTTTCTCAGAGAAAATTTTGATAGAGAGAGGTAGGTTTCCTGACTGAAGCCTACATGCATACGTGGGAGGTTTTGTGGTTATAGATGATGTGTCAGAAAGGAATGATAATGACAGTTTCCACAATTTATTAATTACCAGTTTTGATTACATAGTATCATCATCAGGCGATGATGATGTGTACTATGTAATCGAAACCGGTCGCATCAATTAATAAATTGTGAAACCTGCCATTGTCTTTCTGATACATCATGAACGAGTTCCAGAGGTTTTCCGCTTGTATTATGCATGGGAAGAGCCTGAGACCAGGGATATTACTTCATAAAAAGGTTTTCATAAAATTTCCATGTAACAGAGGTTTGTAATTTATGGTTTTACCATACTTAAGAGTGATGCAATGAAAAGCAACACCAGTAGAAATGGAGACTGCTTGCATGTGATACCATGTGCATATTTACATTAGAGCCTCAATAATCTGTAATTTGATTCAGTGCTCACGTGATTTTCTGCCTATCACTCTAGTCTCCCCCGACATTTCCCGACTCTCCGTTTCCTACAATCCTTTAATATCCCTCTCCTACACTTCCTCTTCTCAAAACAAAAGAAAAAACACTGCATAACCCAGAAACCAGAGTAGAAAAACCCTTAATAAAATGATCATGAATGGAATATTGACTATCTCCTTGGGTAATCCCGTTTATTTAGACCGATAATTGAAGGTCATCTGTGTACGTATTTCAATACTGTAAAAACTACCATTGTGGTTAAAATATGTATTTATTTTCAGTGAGGTTATTCCCAAATCGGATAAAACTCGTGGAGAATTGTCTTAACAGTAATCCTGATGCCTATAAGAGATCTGTGAGTTTGCTGAAGTTGGCCAAAACTTTGCACGTGGAAGATGATGATCACAGGGTACGGGATGGGAAGGTCCTGTCTCTAATAGCTGAGAAAGCCCTTGAGGTTAGTTCTGTGTCCTCCTCTGGAATAAATATGCATTGCTCTTTATCAGCTAATTGTCTTTATGCATGCATACACTAGTAATTATGTGTAAAAATCAAGTTAAACGTACCGACTTTCTCTTGAATGTTTACAGGTGAAGGATTTTAAATGCTGTGTAAAAGTTTGTCAGAATATAATGGATCAAAGCTATGGTAATGGCTGGGAAATTGCTCAAAAGCTTGGGCGCTGCCCTGAGTTTCATGACTTGAAATTGAAAATAAGACTGGTATCTTTTGCCTTATTGCACTGTGATCCGCATATGATCGAGCCCTTGGTGAAATTGAAGTAAGTCCCTTGCAGGTTTTGTAGTGCATTAAGAGTGTTGGTTATTGTCTATTGCCTGCTCTTGTATGATTGAGTGAGGAAAGAAATTTTGGAAAATGAGTTACAAATTACATAGTAATTAAAATGGGAGAATTACTTAATTTTCAGTAAAAATTGAAGCTCCAATAATGCTACATAAATTCTGGGGTAAAATTGATTGCAATCACGGAGATATATATATATTCAGCTAATTACAGTGGAACCTCGTTAAAGCGAGTATGGGCTATAGCGACACTCCCGCTATAACGAGAGATAGCCGATGCACCGTCAATTGACCCTATAATAAGCGCGTTAAAAAATTCTTTTTTACGAGACCCTTTTGGTGTTGGCTCTCGCCATAGCGAGGGTTTCACCGCCGGAAGACTTTCACCAAGACTCCTTAACCTCTGTAATTGCTAGCGATCTGTTAGAAATGAAGTTAATGGAGTTCTCAGTCTCAAATTTATGTGGTAAACTGTCGTTCGATAAATAAGTAGTTAATTTTGGTGAAAATATTGTGGCATAAACATCCACAAATGCTTGATCTTCTTTTGTTCCTCGGGCGGCATAAAGCAATCGGCAGCATACCCGCACGTCCGTGAGTTGCGTGAATAGAAAGCACTTGATGGCAGTCACCATGCCCAAAAAAAACACCAAACACGTCTAAGCGAGAAAATAAAAATAAAGGAGTAATATGAGAGTGTCGAAATTAATTTATCTTCCTATTCGCTCTGCAAAATTTAAAAAAAACAAAAGCGCCCAAGGAATGCAGACGATGAAGAGTTATAAGAAGCTTTGTTCGGGTGGTTTTGCCCATTCAAATCTGCGGGAACTTCTGAGAAAGGGGCTACGCCCAAGCCTGAAGCGGAGTATTTTAGGGATAGATTGCGAACTGAGAATTTTAAGAGTGCGGAAGGTTGATTATACTAATGCGAAGCACCAAAGCGTTATCTCCCCTCACAATTGCTGGTGATGCCTGCGGTGTAAACCTGAAGTCGTGGAAGAAAGGACTCCGATCATAAGTATCTTTAGAAGTATTCCCCGCGTCATATAACATAGACGAAATGGAACTTTTTTTACATACTACTCCCCGACAAAACCCTTGCAGTATGAGGTATTTCTTGCAATGATGCCTCTGAAGGTAGGTAGTGCACCTTAGCGATGATGTAGGATGTACGAAGCAATGATACTCAGCGTGAATTGTCCGGATGGACGTATTTATTCTCCGTTGCGGATTTACAAGGGTGAACGATTCGCGTCACTGGTCGGAGTCGTACTGGCGCTCTCTTTTGTCACGTGGGTAGCCGAGCATCCCCTGGTGGCCGCTGGAAGAACTCACAGAACAACTAACTTTCGTTTGCAGTGCCGTGGTAAACTCGGTGTATCATTTCAAATACGTCGCGAGCGTAACACTCAAAAAGAAACTTTTTATCAACAACGGCAATTTTAATCACGTCATTTTTCAAGCTTAGCAAACTTTTTACCGTAGATGATGAAGGTATTACATTATCTGATAGAAAAAGTCTTCCAAGGCGGGAACGTTATACAACCTTCCACCGTTTTCGTCTGTAGAAACAAATGTAATGCGTTATTTCACTTCACTGCCACTTAACGTACATAAACAATAAACATACACCAATGGAAACCTCTGAGGCATTTAATAACCGCGATACTGTTTTTTTAGTTAATTTTTGAATTTTCAGTGGAAAATACCAAAATAATAGAATGATCATGTAAATGAACTAATTAAGTGCATAGAAAAATGAATTCGTCGGTTGTGCATTGGCAAAATGATTGACGAAACAATGCTTTCCATGATTTTTATTCAGTGCGGCGCTTATAAATTGTTTGAATAGTTAGTCGTTGTTTGAGTAAGGAAATTTAGTGATGCAAAAAACATCGTCTTTCGTCTGGATTTAAGCTTACGTTTATCGGATAGATGTTTATCTGTCGCCGCACCACTCCTGTTCCTGTATATCTGTTCGCAACAGGTATATTGGCTATTATTTGCTCCACCTCCGGTAATGCGACAATTCGCTATAGCGAGTGTTTATTAGTGCACCGTGGGGTGTCGTTATATCGAGGTTGCACTGTAGATATCTCCATTTTCTACCCTGGTATTTGGGAATTTGCTTTTCTTTACTTCTCTAATACAAATGTATGCTTATTTTTAAATAGATGTAGCATTGATGTCCAAATACAGAATGAGTACATGGCAAATAAATTCTCAAAGGAGAAAACACCAGATAGGATTGGTGGCAGTGTCCCTATTGTAAGTATTGATATACCCTTGCTTTTTAACTAATCAGTGGAATTTTATTTTTTCTATACAATATCATAATTTTTACAGACATCAGCTCATCAGAGAGAAGAATCTAATGGCCAGGCAAGTTTTTACCAGACCTTAACAGTGTCAGCTGAAAATGTTAAAGAAAGAACAACTGCTATACTCAAGGGTCTTGGAGGTGAAACAGTTTGGAAGAATACGTTGAGGTGAGAACTTACATAAGCTGATGATATGAAAGGGATCATTTTGTCTATTTTTCCTGGACAAAAAAATATGGCTTTCCTGGAGAGCAGAGTGGATTTGTGCCATTGAAACCATTGCTGTCGCAATTGTTTTTATTGCTAGAAATTCTATTGTTAAAATGAAGTGTTGTCTTTTAGCTGAGGCTTTCAAAAGTTGTGAATGAAGGATTCCTCTGGGTTCCCAAAGTGTTCATGCTGATATGATATCAACAGTTTCACTTAAAAATTTTTTTCATTGGGAAAAAAAAAATATATGAAGAAATCAATCAATCAATTGATAATGTTAGGTTCGTGTATTTAAAAGTGGGATAGAAAATTGAATATCTGTCTCACTAGATAAAAAATTTGGCGTGAAAATAGTATAATTTCTACATGTGTCATTGGGGACAGATTTTACGTCTGTTTGGCCGTATGTGTGTCAGTAATTTTCATTTGATTGGTGGAGCAAGCTGCTATTTAACCTCTAAGATTGGTTCTAATTTTACCTGTAAGATTGGTTCTTTTAAGATTTGCTCGTGCTCATCAGTAGTATCAAAGAACAGCATTTCTTAATCACAGTAGTGGATTAAGCACATTGTGTTGGGTGGCTAGTTACTTAGTTGCGGCACCATTGTGGTGTGCAATATCACATGGGCATTATGTGTCTGAGGTGTGATATGTGTAGAAAGCGGCTTTTAGATATTCATAAATTACATATTTTTAAGCATTGTCTCTTAAGCTGGTGAAATAAAAACTCACATTGGAGAGCCACCTTTAAAATTACTATCTTTTCAATATTTCCTGATATTAACCCTCTCCTTAATCCGCCTCTGATTGATCAAGTAATTTATTATTGAATTTTCAGTTAGTTCATAGTCTCAGCGTGCCCACTAATTGTTTGACATTTACGCACTTAGTCATGACTAATAACTCATCTCATTTTTTGGCAGTTGGATTAGGCCTATACAAGATTATACATCCTCGGAAAATGAGGAGGATCTCAATGAAGATTTCACCAAGCAAGGTTATGACCCTTTCTACGCTACGTTGCATCCTGACTGTCACCTGAGTATCTTGGGCACAAAGTACAACAAATACTCATCTCCAGATCTGTCAAACACCTCTTTGGAACTACTCCAGATTTTATCAAGGATTAACCTATTGCAAGAAAGTAATGATGACAGTTCAGAAGTCAAGGCCAATCGAGATGGTAAGAAAAATTTATTTGTCACAGTTTTGTAAGCAGGGTGGAGAATAATGCTTTAATTGACTCTTTCACTGACAGCTAGCGGAAACATATCAGCCTTCTCTCGACATGACTGACAGAGGCTGAAATCTGAATTGTCATGGTCAGCTCTGAAATCTGAATTGTCATGGTCAGAAATCTGCATTGGTCCTGCACCCCTCATCACTATACTTCCTCCCCCCACTTTCCTAGCTACAGTTGAGAAAGTAATTTTCCATAAACAATGTCACAAGAATGCTAATTATGTATTTGCACAAACTTACAGCTCAAAGTTCTCTTATTTACTCAGGTGCATTAGTGTCATGTGCTTTCATAAATTCACCATCAGAATTAATGCTCGAAATTATGTATGTATTACGTATTACCAGGGAATTAATGGAAAGCCTGCTCATTGAAAACATTTCTTAGTTACTTTGAAGTTAAAAAAGAAGCCACACCCTAATTTACTGTCTTTAGCTAAAAGAGAGCAATTCCCAAATGGTATTACAATGCATTTTGTGAAATTAAAGGTCTCAGAAGGATTGGCCGCTTGTAGAAAAAAAATGTGACTTCTGGCAGTTGAAGGCTGTAGCCCTCTTCGAAGGGGAATTGGCCTCTTATTTAGGAAGCTCCATCTATAGATTCTATGTAGAGCAGTTTTCACTGATATACATAGGTATTTACATTCTATGATTATGGCCCGGAATGGCTAAAGTACTGTTGAATTTTATTGCATTAGGTAACTTTGAAGCAACCTCATACTTGATTGTTTTGAAATAAGGAGTTTATTTTTGATTTTTTTTCATTCAGTTATAGTGAAGTTGAGTGAGCTCCTGCTACCAGAAGATTGTGTCCTTGGAATGGCCTACTTGCTTGCTTTGGGAAATCCTAAGCTAGCAGACAATTGTTTTTCTGAACTAGAGCCAAAAACCGAAGTATCTCTTCAGCTGGCAATGTTGTACTTCAGTCTGCAGATTGCTGTGACATCAGCTCCTCCAGAAAAGAGGCATGACATGTACCTGCATGACCCCAATAAGGTTAGTGATCACATTGCATTTTTGAGTAAGTCTGGTCTGGGGAGTATAATTCATTAAAGCAGTCCAAATCAGAGCATAGTTTTTTGAAACGTACCTTACGTTTGTGACTGCTTATTTTCATTGCCAAAAACTTAAACCAAGTGGCATGGTTTTTGTTTTGTTTTTTTCCTGCAGCTCAGATTGCTTTGAAGAAAAAAATTGTCAAAGATCCGAGACTTAAAAAGGAACGACAATTGCCATTCCATGCCACCATGTAGAAATCCTTGGCATATCATGGATGATTGCGTACAAACATATTTCAATTTTTTGACAGAATGAGCAATTTTCTAGAATCTAAGTAGTGCTCTTGTATATGTATTACACTCCATGTAACGATTCCTTTGATGAAACTTATTACTAAGAACATTACCAATTTGTACTTATATGTGTGATGTATATAGTGAAATTCTTCCAGAAAATGAACTGATTTTCTCAGAGACCAACAGTTGCAAACAGCATTATCCTTAAATATACCAACGGATGAAGTGCACCATGAAAAAATATTTGACTTAGCCAGGATACGAACCCGGATCTCGCAATTGACGGTCAGGTCAGGTGGTCAGGTATCCAGTTACACCACCAAGCGATTTTCTCAAAGCGAACTTCGGGATGTGTTTTATCGAACAAGATGTTGACGTCACAAGTCCACATATGGCGAGGGTCGTGCTTACTAAGCAACTGTCGGGGTGAAAACACCCTTGTTTTGTCGCTGGTCTGCGACGACGAAATTCAAAGCACTGCGGGAACAAGTGACTGCGTACAAAGTCACTTGTTCCTGCAGAGCATAGTCCTTGTTGGAATACTTTTTCCCTCATAGTACAGCTGTGTTAATACATGACTAAGCGGCAAAATTCTTTTTTCTCCTTACAGCTGTTTCAGTATGTATATGGTCTGAAAAGTAATTTATCTGACTCAAACAAGTACTGCATGGAGAGGTTGGAGCACTATCACAGCTTATTGATTGATCATCTTCAAGAAAGATTGCTGTCCTCTATGGGTTACGGTGTTCATGTTCAAAGATTCAGTAGTGACTCAGAGTATCAACAAGACACGATCGTTGGGCTTGCACTGTAAGTTACACCATATTTTGATTTATTTCGGGAGAAGTATTTTTATACTTGTTGGAATAAATATAAGGAAGTTAAATAATGGATGGCAATTCACTGTCTGGCCTAACTGTCCTCCATTAAAGTACTTGCAAGTTATTGAGTGTCCAAATGTGTTGATAAGCTATTTTTTACTTATTAATCACAATTTTTATGAGTATATTGTCATTTATGTTTAATTTATATTCTCTGGATGCATAAGAAATCCATGATAAGGGCTATAATACTTTTAAAGAAATAAAAAGTGATCAGAAAGCCTGAAGGATGGAAAAAAGTGAAGTAATCAACGAACAAGGAGTCAAAAATATTAAGCCAATGGATTAATGTTGCCTAACGTCTAATGAAATTGTTCAATTTTAGGACTGATGATAGTGCAGCCTTCCAATTTGCCATGGATTTGGCTGCTAGGCACCATGTTCCCGAGGGGAAGTTGGTCGCTGCTTATGTGTCCACCATATTTATCAGTGACCGTCTGTCCCTGAAAGAACTGAAGTCACGGATATCAGATCCCAAGCTTGTTGAAAAAATGAAGGCTGCTCCAGATAATGTGATCAATAGGTAAGATTTTATGTGCAGGATGTGTAAGAGGGATTTTCATGCATATAACAATCACAGATTATTTTACATCACGTTCAAAGTGATTATTTATTATTAGGCATACTGACTGAGCAGCTCTGGACTTAATCAGGAGGGTTCAGGAAGATCTGATCAGTCTGGGAATCAGGTTGTTGTTATGGTTTGAATATTGGCTTCCCATCCTGGGGGTCTGGGTTCTAATCCTGGCAGTGGCAAGGATTTTTCAGAGGTTGTTGAATCTCCACTGCAGTGTTGTGTGGAGGACACCTTAAGTGCAGCACTCTGTCCGTTGGATGGGATGCTTGGCTATGCACCCCTCTATTGCCTTTTTTTAAGAGCAGGCTAATGCCAATACATGTGTACCAGGTTTTCTCCACCCTTCCCCACCTACCATCCTCTCATGGTGCAAATTACATAATCTCTGGGTCACCTCTCCTAACATCTCAACTACATGATCTGATTGAATGCATACACCATCTAGCTGAGTAAGATCAGTCGGCCATTTTCCTGAGCAAAATAAGTCCTCACTCAATTCCCCTCGTTGCTTATTTTTATTTTTTATTTATTTCCAAATTCCCCGTAAACAGCACATTGTGGCCTTTACAACGGGTTTTCAACATTAACGAAGGACGACACAAACATCCATGCCCTGGTTAGGGATCACTTACCCAGGCGGGATTCGAACCCACGACCTACGGATTGGCAGGCGAGTACTTTACCCCACCGCCACCTAGGCCGGCAATGGAGCGATAGAACGCAGTGGGATTATGTAATATCTCGCGAGAGCATGAATGCCATTTTTGCCCCCTGCTGCTGCTCTTCCGTCATCAGATTCCATTGATGCCTCAGCATCCAAATTTAGCGAAAAGGAGTGAACCGCGAATTAACAAGATAATGAAAGTGTCTGAGTGGTGTCTTGGGAAATATTTGTGGTTTGATTCCCAATCCAGGTTAAATTTTTTTCATGATGACAATTCCATAGTCATTCATTTGATAGATTATAAATTACCACTTGGTATTAGAATTCCTATTGTTTATCAGTCCCATCTGCTGTTTATCTGATTTGCAGTGATGTTGGTTCAGTTTTAAATCATCAAAAGAGGTTGGTCATTAATTAGTATGTACATACATATGTGGGTGTGTGTATTTTTATATGTAGGGAGTTTTTGAGGGAAGGAAATAATTTTTGTTGTGATTGCGTATCTTCTGTGCTTTAGAAAGCTACTATCTCATTCCAGCCTCAACACACATGTGTATCCATTGTTGGATGGTAAAGATTATGAGAAGCTGAATCATTACTTTCTGACGTTAGAGATGTTGATGGAAAACGGCACATCGTGGAAGCCATCTCCTGCAAACAATGTTGTTCTTTCCCCATCGGAACATCTAAAGCTCTTGAAAAGTGTGGTTGCCACTAACTCAGGTATATTTTATGCTTTTTTCCTCTAGGTTATAACTAGCATGAACATCTCTTTGTTTATTCTTGCATTGAAAATTTTGTTTTGATGTATTCTCTTTCTCTCTTGTAGGAATTGATTACAAAGAACTTATCGATAACCCTAATGACATCCTTAAGGCTGTTAGTCCGCGCCTGACAATCAATAATTTGGAAAGCATAGCCAACCTTTTGAAAGGTCTGCACCCTTCCTTAAATTGCTCTGTTCAAGTGGGCAATTTGTACGGACTGTGGGTGAAAAAGTACTTTTTTCAGGTCAGTGCATTACTTTGAGGGAGGGGTATGGCCGATGGAAATCTATGTATCTATCCTTACGTGTTGTCCTCTTCATTTTCACTGGTCTCTAATGGCAATGAATTCTGTTGCTTCTCTGTTTTTTATTCATCAAAAACATTTTTGTGGGAAATCTTTGAAATAAATACCTAATGGCTCAATGGCAGTGCGTGATTAAAATATGTGGGGTTTCACCTCATAGAATTTGTAATTCTTTTCCAACTGAATGCTTATTGAAATACTTGGTGGTGTGTGTGAGTAGAACGTTAACCTTAATAAAATCCACCAGTGCTGTGCGATATGTTGTAATTCTGCTGCCATATTTTTCATCTAAAAATTGCAAAACATTCAACGATTAATTCAGGTATGATGTCATGAATGCAGCTGTTGCTGTAGATCATTGCTATCCTTGTAATTCAGAATTCTTTCCTATGAGTTTCGCAATCTCTCTAGGACATAGGTTGTATTAGCTGCATCACAGGTCTGTGAACACTATGCTATGAGCCCATGCTACTAGGGATGATAACATGGGTGAGGCTATTACTGTATATCAGTACTATCCATGTTATTCAGCATTCAATCCCATGAGTTTTGTCACCTCTAAGACATAGGTTTCATTACCTGCATCACAGATCAGCAAACGGCCATTGCTACGTTGCCATATACCCTCCACTGTTCTTTAGGCTTAGGTGAGCAAGGGTTCTGGGTGGGAAATGCCCACATTTTCAGCCTGCTTGTAGCCCCCTGCTCCGAGCCTCTAACACCGTGACCTTTTCACCAGCAACCCTCAACTTTCACCATCTCTCCCATTCTGTGCCACTTGGATAAAGCAATCTACGTTAGGAAGAAATGGACAATGGGAACGTTTTTGTGCGTTTCACATTCTGACTGTGGAAAAGCCGTTTAACCATCATATGACTTGATGCAGCAGTTTCCCAAAATTTTTATTGCTTCCCGAATATCTTGCACTTGGGCATTTTCGCTCTCTGTGAGGATCTCTGAGGGGCATTTCTTATTAGGGGCCAGCCCTCATGGCTTGGGCTGCCTCCTGGAGTATCCTGTGGTGCTGCCCATTTCGTATTGTTTCCTCCCCGGTCTTCACTGTTAATGTGCCTACAACCCTGCAGGGACACAGCAAGGAATCAAGGCTAGGGGGGTGGGGGGGTTAAGGTGCAACTACCGTTTATGTCTGAATATAGTCCCCCCTTTTTTTCCAAAAATGCCTGTCGTAAAAGTAAAAGGGGGACTACATTCAAATGCATTTTTTTAACTTTTCCCGAAACTGAAGCCTCAAAATTAGGGGGGAGGGGGACTATATTCAGATGGGAACTATATTCGGAGAAATACGGTAATACTGGTGTGTGTGGGGGTATGGAATACCCACCAGGATAAGTGGTAGGTGCGAGATTAATAAATTGCGGAATTTTAAGATAAATGGTTCAAAATGGTGAGTTTTACGGCTTTCTGAGGGATATTATATTAATTCTTACGCTATTTTATTAGTAATATCAATCGAATTGAGTAAAATGGATTAAACTTAAAAATTTCTCTGAGCTTTGTGGGGGTTTTATCCCCCCAAAACTCCCCCCTCACTGCGCCATTGCCTACAACAAGAGCCCAAATGGAGGTCCATCCCTTGGTAAGAAAAAAATATTTTACATGGGTTATATTTAATGGGATTATTATAAGGTTCACTCTCTGAGAGGCACTCGGCCAAACTGGAGGCAAAAATATTTCTTGCTTATTTTGAGTGTGCTGGGACTAACCACAGTGATAACTTTTACAGGAGTCACTGGCACTGATATTTTCTCTGTGGATTTTTTGCACATATTCCTTGCTTCTATCCCATGCAGGCTGCTATTTAATATCATGAAATCCCTCAGTCTCAAGGCTAAAAAAACTGAAACTAATTTAAATTGATTGTTTGTGGGTAATTAATTCTGTGGAATGAATATTTGCAATGTCTCATTTAAAAAGAGGGGAGTGCAGTTAAGCGGTTACCTAGTAGGTAAAGCATTGGGCTTATGATTGAATGGTGTACTTATATCCTGGAAGGGAAGCCTGTGGACTCTCCCAAATAAAAATACTCAAAGTGTGAGGTGGCTCACAGAAATGAAGTGTCCCTTTCTATCCTGAATGTGTGACATTGGTATGCCTGTGACTAAGTCTGGGGTGAGCTCTACCCTCACCTATCCAAACCAACCTTTGTGTGTGATGAATTAAAGTGCCTCTTTTATGTGGGTTGATTTAATACGATTCACTAAAATTCTCCCTCTTTTCTGTTTTCATATTCCTCCTCGCCCCGAATGAAATAACTCTCTGCTTCACATTCCACGATTCCGTCTCTCCATCTCTAAATGCTCTCTGTTCCACCGAATCCCCTCCTAGTTTAACTCCATGGCTTCAAAAATCCCTTCCCTGGACCCATTTTCCTCTGCCACTAGTTACAAAGCCACCTTAAAATGCCATCTGAACAATTCACCATTGTCTTATCAATAGTCCCCCCTTTTATGTTTAAAAATTTTGTTTTCTGTTAGTTTTTATTTATTGTGCTATTGTTTGTTATCTTTTAGGTATTATTTATTTAAGGAACAGCCTATGTAAAAGCCTTTGTGCCGTTTTTGGTGATGAAATGAATAAATATTTCTTGACCTTGAGAACCTATGTTTCTTTTGCAGGAAATGGATAATGCTAGCCACGCGTCAGGCCAAGAAGTGAAGTGGCAAGAGAAGTTCCAGCAATGCAAAGCATATTTTTACAAAATGTTACCCTTCGACATTTTAGACTTCGTTAAAGAAGCATGCTTCTCGGAGAAGAGTCATAAATTGCTGACTATTGAGTGCCGAAAGTGGATGATTAACTCTACTGAGTCATTTTGCAAACTTCAGTGCTCCATGTAATTATACATTTTATTCTCCTTGTTTGTGCTTATTCAAGAGTTTAATTAATTTTTTAGCATTTATTTCTACTTTTTGACGGAATGTGTGTGAGGTATTTAACCCATCGTCCAGTCAAGAGCATCCCATGCAAATAAACTTGATCAAAAATTGCGTGCAAGTGACATTGTGCTAACAAATTGGTGAACCATCGTAATTAGAATGCCATTTATTTTGCAGGAATGACTGGAGTCTAGTAGCCAATGAAATAAGTAAGTGGAAAATGCATTTGAAAAAATTGAGTACCAAAGCAGCTTTAGATGTGTATTCTAGTGGAAGTGAAGATTTAAAGAATTTTTTGAGGTAAAATGGAAATATGTTCTCACTTGTTGGTTTTTTATCCAATTTATATGTGTTAATCTTGAAAGATTAATTCTTAAAGTAAGTTTCATTCTTATGTTATCTATATTTTTCAGGTTGTTGGATTTAGCCCATGTTGATGACAAAAAGGTGTTCAAAACTTTCAAACTGGCTGTTTGTAGTTCAGAACCGTTTAGTTCTATAGAATTTTTGCTCTCACTATCTGTTTCCGAATATTTGCAACCTATAAGTTGTCTGCTGGAGGAATTTTTGAAAGTTTCTGTGAAAGATTTCATGTAAGTTTTACTTCTTACTAAATAATGTTCTCTGATAATTGTTGATCTAAGTAGAGTAAATGTAACAGGAATGCAATGTATAGTATAATATCTCTGAGTGTGTATTTAGAGCATGAAGTGATTTCAGAAATAGTGCCCAAAAAATGCCTCGAAAATGTTTCTTGAGATCTTTTATTTCAAGTGTGCTTTAAAGGAAAACTGTGTATTGCAATTCTGTAATTACATGTACTGTGTTAAGGATCTAAGGTGGAAAAGAGTTATCTGATAAAGAATCAACTGCATCTGGTCTGTAGGCATATGTATATGGATTTATATGAAAGTCGAGTATGATTTTTGTGTGGCGAATTTCTCTCCGAGAGTTATTTTACCTCGGCTCTCTCTTAGTGGAACATTTTAATGTCTGATTACTCCAGATTGCAGATTACCTCCAGGGGTCAGATTCTGTTTCATGTCCAAAATTATAACATTAAGGTATAATAATGAATAGCAGGTCAGAAATAGTTAGTCTATCTGCCAAACCTGAAATGTTTTTGATCACCCAATGAATTATGCCAGCGTATGTATGCTGATTGAGGGCAGAATTCGAAAAATAGAACTATCCAGGCAGTATAAGATACACTATTTTATAGTAGCGTATTGGCAATATGAAAATCAGAATAATGGCACACCTCTTTAAAAAAAATCTCTTTAAGCTCTTGTGTTGGGAATATGTATGGATTGTGATGATTCTGACATTTTTTGCCTTGGAATTTACTTGGCTTAATATTTTTATTTATTTTATTATTATTTAGTCTAATCATGTTCCATGAGTGTAATAAATGATGGTTATTACACAAGATTAAGTCAATCAAAGTGGGCCTTCATGCAACATAAACTATCAGAATAGTATACTTCATATTTTGTGATTTTGTAGTGTTCATCTACACTGTGGCTGGATATTTGATTTCCCTATTTCCTCCATTCTTTAGTGCACTTGAAGATAGCTCTGACCATACAAGTAAACAAGAAGCTGTAGCATTTGTGGAGGCAGTTTTATCAAGACTTCAGGAAGGTTTTGATGGTGGAGTGGTTTTTGATCTGGAATCTAGTTTATGGAAGGATTTACAAATGCTTTGTGCTAGTATGAGTCTTACTCCAACTCTCAGACTCCAGGCATTGAAGTTGATTCAGGTAAGTTAATGTACAGGTGCACTGTAGGAGTTCATTATAGTGTGTACAGTGTATGGCAAGAATCCCACAATTGCTGGTTATCGGAGATGTTTTGATTGGATGATGAGAAGGCCCATTAAGGTTATTTTAATGTAAATTCTTGCCTTTTCAAGTGGTTTTTCTAAAAAAACTATGATATGCTAAGTAAAATTCTACCAGTGGTTATTAACTTATTTAGGATTACTAGTCAGCTACAACTAAGAATACAAAATTAGAGCCATTTCTGCGGTTGAGCAATTTTTGCAATCTATACCATTTTTCCGAACTGATGGCGGCTGACCGTGAGCGTGCTCGAAACCCACCCACTCTTCTAGCCAATCACAGGAGAGCGACAGGAGAAAGTGTGGAGGAGGCAGCAGTCTCTCTCCGAACTCCGTGCAGTGCACATCGCTCTCCAGCTAGCAGTGTTGCCAAGCTGAATCTTTGGAGATTGCACAGTGCTCGTCCTGCCGCCCCCGAAAGTACTGTTATTCCCAAGGCTGGCAACGCCAGCCGGCCAGATGGAGGGGAGCGGAGGGGAAAAGGGAAGGGGATGGAGGGGAAGGGAGAGGTGGAAGGGGCAGCGCTTCTGATTGGCTACTTGCCATTTTCTACCCAGCCGCCATCAGTTCGGAAAAATGGTACATATAATACTTACATAACATAATACATATTTGGGAAACGTAATATATAATTCCCCTGAACAAATAGTAATTTTTGAAGATTTTTTTAAATATGAAAATTTTCAAGGTACTAAAAATGTCTGCGTACAATTCTTCAAACCTCTTCTAATTGTGCTCAAGAGTGAATCCGTAAGCCACTAAACTACCCCGAGGATATAAAATATTTATTGATTGATAATTTTCTGTTACTCCTATTTTCTTTCTTATTTTTCCTCAAAATATTTCTGCTTCTGATTATAAAAAGAAATGAATTAAAAGGCTGTTGGAAATCAGCCACATGCATCAATTCTAACATGCAGTTTCAACTAGTTGAACATAGTTTAGAAATGCACAACGGGCACGGTTTGAACTAGAGTATGATCACTGCCCATACTATAGTTATCACCAGATGCTTTTACTTGCACTCATCAGATGGCTATAACATTTTTTATGGCTCTTTGATGTGTAGTAATGAACTCTGCCACCGTATGTGTATATATACTTGTTTGAATTGGATTAGAGAATTTAAAAAGTTGAAATTAAATCCCGTTTGTAAGGTAGTCTGCATTTGTCAGAGTGCGTTGATTTGATCCATGTGCTTTAATACATGGGTACGAGTTTTACGTCAATCATAATTCAAAACCATTAGAAATCCTATTGCACTCTCTGCATCATGAAAATGTTTGCATTTATACTTTCATTTCCAGGAGCACTACATTCATGACCAGTGTGACAGTGAAAACACTGAAGAACTGGAAAAAAAACTTTTGCTCTATGAGACCCAAGCCATTGTGGCCAAATGTTGGATTAGCGTTGAGGTAAAGTTTTCGGACCTCGAAAAAGAAGAGTCGAGGTCAGTGCTGTTCAATCAGCTGTTGGAGAGCACAAAAGAGTGGACTCAGGTCCACTGCCTGTCTGCTGTCCTCGAGAGGTGGCCAAAGTTCCAAGGGACCCACGAGTATGTTGGCATCTTAAAAACTATGTAGTTTTGTCCGTCCATTGTTAGCAAGAAGCCGTCAATGATTTTCTCTCCTTTTTAGTGACGTCAAGACTAATCCTTGGGTGTCCATTATTAAAAATATGGACAGATTTACCGGACAGACAGATGATGACATTTACCAATTTGTGGAAAATGTTTTTACCAATCATCACCTTGAGGAAAAGGTAAGGAGATAACTTCTATGGCCTGCATTACAGAGATGCCCCTTTAAACTCTTTGCCAATGAGATAGTATCAACCCAAACCACCAATTTCATCATCATCACTGGTCAATAATCCTAGGATTGGTTTGACGCAGTCCTCCACTCAATTCTCCCGTCAGCTAATCTTTTCTCACTGAGAGTGCACATAACATTCAAGTTGTAGTTCGTATTGTACGATCATTGATGCCTTTAATCTACTGCAAAAGAATTTATTGAAGAATACTCTCACAGATAGCATCCAGTAACGTTAAAAACAATTCCATAAAGAGAAATAATGGTAGAAAAACCAAAGTAAATGTTTGGTGAAATTCATTAAAAATTCTTGAAATTGCATAATTCGATACATATCATGAAATGCCAGATTTTTGGTCCCAATGACTTTGTCAAGCATTTACGGTTTCATCCTGAGGGTATAGGCCACCCATGGGTTTGCTTTTGTGGGGTTTCACGGGGTTGCACATATTTGGCCTATGTTGGTAACTCTGGTGATACTTTATATTTACTGTATATTAGTTCTCATCTTAACACAAAAATGGATGAGGCAGTGATACCCCAATATCTGCTGACGAGATTTGATTGCAAGGGCTGTTCAAGAAAGTCTGTTAGAAAATGTTTTGTGATACTAATGGTCAGGCAGCCATGGAGGAGAGGTGGAGCACTGGAGCGACCTTCACTACCTAATGGTCAATTTCTACTCTTTTAGGATGTTGATGAAGCCTTATCTGAAATGGAGCAGTGGAATAATTATCCTGTACTAGTTCATTCATTGCTTCTCCTGGAAGGTGGAAGTTTCCATGAAAAAGCTATTGACATTATTTTAAATATGTCACAGGTTGGTATCAATCTGATGGATAATAATTTCTTTAACAGAACAACATACTTTTGGAACTTATAATGGTCAATGATCCCATTTGTTTTCATTTTAGGAGCAGGCATTTAGCCTCAAGAGAAGCACTTTGTCCCTCATAATCAGGAAGAAATTAGTTACGCATATTGTGGGCTCTAAAATTTTTAACGATTGTATCCAGCAAATCTTAGATTGCAAAGAAGAAGATAATTCTTTAATAAATGAGGTGATTGAGGAACTAAAAACATCTGGAAAAGTTGCAGAAGCTGGAATACTATCCTTACAATCAAAATATGTTCCTAAATCCTTGCAAGTCTTTTCATCCGCTCTGTCTATTATGTATAAACCTTGAGTGTATTGCACTGCCTTATATTTGCAGTTATCGAACTGTGGAATACCGTCAAAAATAGGACTCAAGGTATTTTAAAATGATATTTATTGTAAATTAATTTGGCTGTGACCATGTAGCGAGTGTGCTCGCTCGCTTGCTTTGGCATATTCATATTTGGGTGATTTCTTTGTTAAAGTGTGAAGGGCAATTAAATTTTATTATTGTGTAAAGTGTTTGCCATTTGGATAATTATTTTATGACTATCGGGTTTATAATGCTCTGCAAATAATGCAAACCCTTGCCTTATTAGGCTAATCCATGGAAACGTAAGTTTGCATCTTGTGTATATAAATACGAATTATTAATGTTGCACATTCCTATCAAGTGTATCGCACTAAGTAAGAAGTTGATGGAATAACTAATTTTTTGTGAATATAATTTCCATTTTATCAAATCATAGACGCAATACAAATGGTGACTGAATGCAGTGAGGAGTTTCTTCTATGAAAAATATCAGAGAAGATTTCTCTATTTGTTCCAAAGTACGTTTTTGTAATCTTTCCATGATTTATGATTAGAGAATTTGATACAAATGATTGAATATTATTTACATTCTGTGCTGCCTGAATTACGGCTGTATCAGCAATTGCAAAAATGGAATTATATGTCATAGCCAAAGAGAATTTTTTGCTTTTTTAGGTCGCTAGGTCGCTAATTTTTTGCCCCATTTATGTACATACATACTTGCAAAAAGTTAACGTCAAGTGACTATCCAAGCTTGCTAATTTTGGCAGTATGGAATAGATATGAGTACATAATCATTAAAAATCATGATGCCATGTATTTCATTAGATATTCCATTAACAGTGACATTGCATCCATAATCATTTTCAATGTGTTAAGCATTTATAACATTATGAAAGACATTTAATTGATGCAGATTATATTTCCGAACTTATGACGATAACATATACCACCCCAAAAAGTTAAAAACATTGCATATATTTTTCGGTATGTATCATCATGTGTGGCAGCCTTTGTTAATCCTTTAGGTTTCCTATTCACTGAGGTGATTCAAGTGGATTTTGAACCTTAGTTTCAATGTGAACCTTAAATTTTGCTGATGTGAGACTTAATTTCTCTATGGCATGCGTTATGTTTGAGCTCAGATATGTGGGCTATGAAATGGCGATTTAACTTTATCTTTCTCTTTTTTCAATCAATTACTTCTATATTAATTTCCTGTTCAGTGGTAAACCTTATTTCTTTACCATTTCTCCTTTATGTATCTAGATGAAGCACAATTTCTACCTGTATTTTTTTTCTGCCACTGCTTATCATTACACTCGGTGACTTGCACAACTAGCTTATACGCCACATGATACATGTTTAAATTGCATGTGAATGATTAATTGTTCCATTTGTTGTTCCCTGACTACTGTGAGGCTACAGAGAAATCTCTTATTTTAACAGTAATGATACTGATACCTCTCTCATAAGTTAACTATCTTTCCCAATTAAATCATGCAGTCAATCATTGCACCAATCTATGTGCAACTCTTGTGCCAAATAATTCTGATATTGTGATTGATTAGAATATGGTAAATTTTGGAATTATTCTTATCACTGATGACAAGCAATAACTTTCAGAAGCATTCTAGAAACAAATTGATGTATATTTCTTCAGTTAAAGATTAAAAGTTTAGTGTTAGACTTAATTTATGCTCAAATAATATTACATCATCAATGAATCATAAGTGCTACTAGAAATGACTGGAGAAAAGGAAATTAGGAAGTTTGGTTGTCAATTTTAGACATCTGTTTTGATTGTCAAATGACATGTCTATCTATGTATTCAATGTATTCTCTTCATTTGTGATTTAAATTTCATACCAAGTACATAACACTAAACCTTAATGAAGTTTAAGACTACAGAGGTATCAAAATTTAAATTTCTTGTGTATTCAAAGTTTTAAGCTAAGAATAGATTACAGGAGGCTTACACCTCGAAGGGAGATAAAAAATTATTTGTTTACCATGTAAAATCAGGAAAAACTGGAAATATATTTGTATCTCATGCCAATTTAACCATTGTTATAAATATTATGTCACTCTGGCAGTTATTTTATCAAAGATTTCAACAGGTATTGCATTAGGTGTGATGATGTGTTGGTTATATGAAAATCGTGTTAGATATATTCCTAATAAGTGCTATATTTAAAAGACATTCAATCTGCATCACCACTTTTATTGTACGTATTGTTTTAATCTTCGCCCTCTATCAATTTATCAAATGGAGTTTCAATTTCTGTTCACCCTGTATAGTACCTAAGTGTGTAATCAATTATGAGTGTATTCTGTGAGAGAGAACTGATATCCCATCACTTCCTGCCTTCCATCCTTTTGAGAGCACTTTATTTAAGCCATGTGAATTGTCACTCCAATTCTTATAACTATGAGTGTATCTGTGTGCAATGTATAAAATAAATGATGCTATGGTAAACGAGAAGCTTACCCAAGAATGGTGCTTTGCCTCAGGAGTGTCTATGGTATTTCAGTATTTGTATATATCTTTGGAGCTTTTGTATTTATTTCGGTGTCAAAATAAATTTACTGCAGAGATGCACGACAAATTTCTTTTATTTTTCTATCACCCACAATATTGAGTCCACGCATTTAAGAATGGGATCCTGAAATTTGGGAATTTCCAACTTGTTTGGCCATACCAAAGTTTGGAAAGATATTTTCTGAAAATTTTCAATTGGGAAATATGTACTTCTTTTTTACTGTTTAGGATTACTGTCTGAAAGTATTTTGATAGAATGTAATGGCTTGTTTTATTCGTCTTTGATAACCGTCCATTTGCCAAAGCAATATTTCATCTGAAGGTAGAGTGTTGAGAATCACGATCTTCATTTCCCCACATGGGCGTACCCAGCGAGGGGCAGGGGGCCATTATTTTTTCAAGGAAATAATCTCATAAACTAATGTCACAACTTGGTCTGTTCCCCCCTAGACCATGGCTTGCCCCCCCCCCCCCCCCAGTTATGATCCTGGGTATGCCCTTGTTTCCCCACAGACATTAATTCTCTCACAGATACTTCTTTAGACTATTTTGTTCATTTCCAAGCCTTCCAAGGAAAGAGTTACAACTAGAAAAAGGAATGGAAAATAAGTGTGCTTTGCCAAGGCTATTTGAGCCAATAGAATAAAAAAGGATTAGGCAAAGAAAGGACAATGCTGTTATGATTGGTACCCATCTGGGATTCTTATGTTCCCTAAAATGTTTATTGTATACGTAGCATACTCTGATAATAATTCTCATACTCTAAAAATTAAACCAAGTAGTAAACTAAACCCCTAGACTGTTGCGATGAGAAGTAATTGTATATGGGTTTGGTATGAAGAGGTTTTCTTCTAAGCAATTCAGAAAGGGCAGTTTGTTATTTTAAAAAACTAGAAATATGGACCTTTGGAGGTGTCCAATAATTGTGCGAGGCAATTCTTCGACCCTCCCTGACCTCGCCTAGTGATATGTTGCGAACTTTGGCTTGGATCCCTCCCTCATCCCTTATAATCTCATGTGAGATTTTTCAAAATATGTACGTATATTTAGTGCAGATATGTTAATCTGTATTTAATTGAGTTGGATTTATTTAAAATCAAAATTTGCTTATATATCTTTATTTAAGACAAAATACTGTAAAACGATTAAATACTTTAAAGAGAACTATTGAAAGTCAGTCATAAAGAAAATTATTCTCATGAATTTATGGGGATTCATGATTAGCCTTTACAGTGATCACTGGAAACAACATGATTTTCATTAAAATTACATGCTCCTTCAAACTCACTCCAATTGAGCCACTTTATTTTGCTGTTGCTTGCATACAAGCTCACTATCAGTAGCTCCATGTGTGACCATTTGCAGCTCTTGCTTGAGTGCTGAATAGCTGGGGAATATTCAATATTTATAATAAGACATACATAGGTTCCTTTCCGATTATAACCATAGTGATTTCTCTGTACCCACTGGTACGTTATACATATGTCAAGCATTTATAATTGATCCCCTCTGGACAAGAGTAGTGCTCTGCTCACTGTGTGCTGGCGAGTTAAATGCCTCGGAGGAAAAATTACTTGGATCCCATGCAACATTCGTAGAAATGGATAATAAATGGCACCCAGTGGCTTTGAGATTTTGAAAAGTGTAACACAGCCTTGAGGATGGGAGGCAAGTCGTCTCCCAAAACATCGGCTTGTATAAAAGCATTAACCTGGCTGCAAACCCGAGAAATATTCACCAGGAAAAATTCAAATCGTTTAATATCCAGTGGGATTTCTTGAAAACTGGAGAAATACAACATATGGACTGTGAATTTATCACTGAATAAACTTAGGAGCCAGATAGTTCGTGTAAAGGACTCGGAACTTTGACGGCCTGAAACTATACCTGGTGTCTACCACATGTGTACCATGAGAGTGCGGAGAGGTGCATTGGAGAATCGAGTAAAACCATCAAATCAAGGACAAAGGAACACCAGCAGCACCTCCGACTGGGCCAACCTGATAAATCTATGGTTGCAGAGTATTCCATTGACCTCGACCATGCCAGTCAATGGGCGGAAACAACACTCTTGGGCCATTCCAAAGGTTATTGAGACCGAGTTACAAATGAGGCGATGGAGATCGACCTTGAGAGTAAAAATTTTGATGGAGATGAAGGATTTCACTTCAGTAGGCACTTGAACCCTATCCTAAATATGGCAGGAAAAAGCAAAAATGTGTTCACCAATAGGGACCATCCTCACCTGAGTGAGACACTATATAAACCTGGCCACTTGAGAAACGGCATCAGTAGCCCTGCTGGCGATGAATAAGTCGTTCATCAAACCGGCGCTAAGGATGGAGATGGAGGATCTAACTCGAATGTAATTAACGTCCTCACAAGGTATGCTCACAAGTGTACTCATTATCGCCATCGATTCCCCATTTCACTGAAAACCGATATAAAATGACTTTACTATAAAAGAATCTTTTCAAGATTCAACGCGTCCGTATGAATACTGAAGGGGGGAGGCAAGCATCGGAACTGAGGGGGCCACGGAACACGATGGTAGTAAAGGCTCTTTTGTCAATAGGTATGAACGGTAGGAGATAGCCCAACTTGAAGAGTCATAGTCCGTTCTTCCTATGGAGAACTACTTGAAGTATAATCGCCGTCAGCCAAATTTTGAGCGGCTGATCTTCGCAAGGACTCCCGTCTGCAGTAAGACAGGCCAATTTAAGTATATCTCCCGATAACTAAAATGGCTTTCCAGAAAAAGTGAAAGCCATGAAAAATGTAGTATTAGGGGCATTTTCTTTCAGCATTATTGAGGTGTTAGGCCATAATCTTCTATGTTTCCCAGAAGTTTTCGGTATTACTGTCGAAGCTGATGGTACTGCGTTTACAGCGCCACACAGCGGCTGATCATAGCAGAGCTTCACACCCCTCCCTTTATTTGGAAATGGTACGATTATATCGCGGTAATTTTAGCTGTAAACGAGTATAAATGGAGCACTGATAATGAATATTGACATAACGGATTGAAAAATGGTTCAAGCTCAGTCTTTTTACCAGTCATATCTCAAATTAAATCGCCCTATGCCGTGTGTTGGTACGACTGCAAGTACAGGCAGAGACATCTATGAAAGCCTTTAACCTTTGGCGATCCTGAAAAACTATTCCCTTAAATCAGCTCTAATTAATCGTTTACCGGGATATTAGGGAAGTCGAAACGGTGCTGTTGGTGGAAATATATTTTTTTCATCGGGAATAACAATTTTGGACAGACGTTGCCTTTGTAAACTGTAGTTGGACTCGAAGTTCGTTTCCTAAACCAAGGGACTAGTGGGCAACTGAGTAAGTGCTGTTGATACTATCTGCAGCTATTTGTGAATGAGCCAATACAGCTACTGCGATTTGGAAGGGTCACTTTTATCACTGTACCATTTAACTATTTCAGCCATCAGCGTCCAGCATTATGGACGTTAAGGAGGGCAGCGGTAGCGATGAAATATTCTCTTGTGTTGCCCGACCATACCGACCGCCTTCTTATGCCGACTTCGCGGGAATTGAATCAATCATATTTCATAAATGCTCGGATTGTGGCGACCGGTGAGTTTACTTCTCTTTTCGGTGAACTGGGTGCCGGAGACAAAGTAATGCAATTCGTTGCACTTCCGACGACTCTGTGATGTTGACTCGAGACGAAACTTGAGTTCTTTTAGCGCATAATTCCACGATTTCTGCAGTACCTACTTGAAGGCTGTCTCGCGTTAACTAGTGGAAGGAAATACGTGCATATGAGAGTTACAGCTATGGTTTTCAAGGTCATAAGCAAGCCACTGATTACGGAATGACTGTACTGTGATCAAACACAATGTTGACGGTAGTCGCTGATGTTAGGGGAATACGGGGGTGCCTAATACCATACGATAAGTTGAAAAATAAACTTGTTGAAGTGTTGAATACGCTCGTTAAAAAGAAGGTGGTATGTATTTACGATGGGCCCGTATGGTTGTGTTACGGTAACCGAGGTATCAATGTTGAGTCTATGGCGTATTATGGGTAACGTTGGTGTTGAAGAAACTACATTCTTTTTGTTTTTACTGTATTAGCCGTAAACATAGCGGCACTACCTGCGAATCAAGTAATTTGTAGAAATGTAAGCAGCCACGAACACTTTTGGGTAATGCATTAGAGCACATTTGTTGTTTTTATCAATTTCCATTAATGGAAGTAACAGAATCATATTGGCCTTACCTATGCTCAGTTACTATAGAATTATCAATTTCATTCTAGAAAGTGTAGGTAGACTGTGAAGATTGTCGATTGTTTGGCATTGTTGGGAAAAAAATCATCTCTTATGTTGTCTTATGCAATTAAAATCCTTCATGTCGTTAATTATTGCTAATAGGAGAAGATGCCCAAGAAGGAAAATTATTGGAGAATATTACTATGACCATGGTAATAAATTGTTTGTCTTCAATTATTTACTTGGCGTTTACGCATAAAAATGGCGTTTTTTTCCCTAATATGTATATGGAATGAGACTGTGTGCATATTGTTTGCAACTTTCAGCATCAGTGTAGAATAATGATTGAGCTAGGTTATTAACTGATCTCCAAGTAAGTCTTGTAAATGTCAAAGGTATTAAAAACTTAAAGTTGTAACCCTGTGGCTATTCCATATATTGAGGGTAGATCATATAGGAGTTAATGGGACCCCCCAATTGGCAATTGATGGTTATTTAGCTTATGACATTTGTTTAAATAATCCATTGGCCTAGCTGGACACAATTCAGAGCTGATCCTAGGCATTTTTCAGGTGCAAGTAAATTTTAATAGGGTAGTTTCCTTCATAAAAAAAAACGAAATTCATTGATTGCTATTCGTTACCCACCATAAGGGTTTTTATAATATAGAAATTATTTGGTTTTATGAATCCCAGTTTAGACGAATGTTAATGGTCAATTTTAACCTCATTTGAATAAGGCCAGATTGGCGCCCATGCGATTTCACTCCACGTGACATCACAGGGACCTAGTTTCTATACGGGTAGATAGTAGTTTTACATCGTCTGAGATTACCAATGCATGCATGAGTCACAGAGCTCAGGGAAACATCTCTTAATAATCACTTATTAAAATTGTCTCAGGTCGGAAAATTTCCTTCGTTTGATAAGGTAGTAATAATCCATATTTAAGCCAAGCGTCACCTGCTAGCAGGGTAGTCTGCTACCTGCTAGCAGCCTGCGTTGTATAAGCTCTCAAGCCTCGCCCCAAGGTCACCTCACAGGGCGGCAGTGGGAACCAGAAATATGTCACACGGACTTTTCCCATCATTCCTACTTAGCTGTCGCGTTTTTGTGCGCTTGAAAATTTTCACTTTTCGTTTAATCGCGAAAAATAAATATATTGTCATTCGAAAATCTAAGAGCGTGAAATGGAAGTAACAGAATAATAATCTCCAGGAGTAATAATCTTTCGATTTAGGCAATAAAAAATGATAGGAAACCACCGTATTTCAGTGCTAACCCTCCCCCTTAAGGAAAACTCCCAGGAAAAAGGTTTGTATTCATGAAAAAAATTAATATGGGAAGCAAAATAAATTGATTTTTTGGTATGTTTTTCTTAAATCTCTGTTAGTAATCTAAGGCAAGTTTCAAATGAGACAGTTTCTCATGAATTGTCACCAACTGCAACTTCTGTGACTCAAAATACATGACTGTGTTTTTTTTTTGAGTTGAGGTTGTCCGAGGGCAAGGAATGGTGTGGATGGCATCGGTTTGAGATTCCAAGGTGATGTGGCTTAAAGAATGTTCCCTAATGGCCTCTAATTTTCTGAGCCATTTCTCAGAAAGATATTATCTCAAGTTATATTAGCCTATTTGGTTTCAAAATACAAGAGTAGAAAACAATGTTAATATTATTTGCATTACAAGCTAGGGGATTCTCTTCTCAATATTTCCTTTCATCAGGACTGCCATATTCTGCTGTCCTGACCACCAAAATTGCATTTTAGGACAAAAATTATTTTAAGTATATATAATTCATTGTTTCAATTTATATGGGCCCTATTGGAAATATTAAATTGAAATGTTCAATTGAAAAGTGAGAAATTTTAATTGAAAAAAATTCAATTGAAAAATTTTGGGGAGGGGGGTAAAGATTGAACCCTAAGGTCCTTGGCCCTTGGGGTTCAACCTCTACCCCACTCCCTCAAAATGTTGGAAGGGGCAGTCACGTTATGTACCCCCTCCGACCCTCAAAAAAAGCCCTCCCCCCATCTGATGGTTTTCTGGCCCTTTGCATCTGAGATTAAAGACTAGTAGAGAGGGGGCCCTCTTCCATAAGCATGTACACTAGGGCGGATCGGAAAAATTGATTTTTTTTTTTTCAAATCCATCTGGCTCAATGAGAAAAAGGTGTGGAACCGTTCAAAAATAAGGCCTGAAAATTTTGAGACCTCCAGGAAAACCCCTGACCGTCGCTCAAATGCTATTTAGGGGGGGGGGGGTGTCAAAATTCATAAAATTTAATATTTTATGATCATTCCTAATAGATTTTGCCGAGTTACTTTCCTTTTAGAGCAAGATTTTGTGTATATTGACGTATCTGCCACCGTTTAGCCACAAAATGCCTAATTAGAATCCGTGTCCTCAAAGAAAATACTCAAATGCCCACGCAGCGTCGTGGACACAAGAGCGGCAGTCCGATCCCATCCCCTCCCCGCTCGCTTCTCCCCCTCCCTTGCCTCCAATACAGCAAAATTCATCCTGCGTGTGCTGCTAGGAGGGTGTTCACCTTTGATAATGTAAAGAGGAATATGGTAGAAGGTAAAAAAGTATGCGTAGTGAGACGACTTGTCCCTTATTTTGCACCTCGTCGGCATTAAAGAAATTGATGTTACCAACTTTTAGAGAAGTGATGAAATAATTTTAGATCCAAGAACGCTAATAATGTAATTATTAACGCTATTGGAAATTTGATGCTCATATGTTTTAACTTGGTGATGACCATTAGGTGTCTACTCCATTGGAGGAAATTCTTCAATTGTTCTATGAGATCATTGTCCTTCATCATCAAGTGAGGTCAAACTTTATTATTGGCACTTTCAAATTAGTCACCCTTAGTAACTTCCTCTGACTGTAACTGTAACTCCTCTGTTGACCCTTAATCTCACATTTTTTCCAAAAGAAATTGCGAGGTCACAATTTTTTTTTGGCTTGGTGACGCTATTTTGGTGTTCTGGTTCAACAAAGGACCACTCGATAGGACAATGCTCAGAGGAGCAGAGTTGATGGGAGGCAATTGCGAAGTAAACCCAGCCCTCATGAGACCAATCATTTTGCTCATTCGCAGTGGCACGGATTACATAGTGAATGTATGTATATATGAAAAGATTATTTGCTCCCTTTATGTGTACTGAAATTTAACTTTACTTCATTGCAGCTACTTTCTGGAATCCAGCCTGAACATGCACCTATCCAGAGAAAGTGTTCTCATCACTTATTTTTGTAAAATCTGCGGCAAGAATCTTCAATACAAAAACAAGTGTGTGTTCTTAGCTCACTTGAGGGAGCATCCTGTCAAAAATAAGGATTTGAATGTAATTGTTAGACCTCTTCCAAATTTCTGTGAAGATGTTATCCCGGAGAAAACCAGCCAAGTTGTGATTGACATTAAGAAAAATCCCGAAGATGTGAATGGTGAAACAAAACCCTCGAAAAGCTCTACTCCTAGTTCCAAGCAAGGATTAATGTCTATGACAAAAGTTGTGGACCCCCAACTGCAGATGTCTAGTGGGAATTTGAAATTGGTGTCCACCAATGTTAAGTCGGGGGAAGTGAAGGTCATCATTAGGCCACCAATGAACTCACCTTTGGTAAATAAGAGTGTTGTTTGTAAGGAGTGTGGCTTGAATTATGAAGACATAAGATCTCATTTCCTTGAAGATAACAAGCCAAGTGACACAAGGTGGAAATGCACCTCGTGTGAACTAATCTTGCCCACCAAGTGCAGCCTTAAAGCCCACGCTAGAATTCACTCAAAGAAGGCACCATTTGTTTGCCCCGATTGCATGAAAGAGTTTTCATTCTTCGAGTTGTTCATGGTTCACTTGAAGTATTTTTGCTTTCATTTGGCAAAATGTCCCAGGTTCCGTTGTCAGGTATGTCCTGGCATATTCCCTTCCCTAACGAGCCTTGAAGTGCACCTAGCGTCAAAACATGTTAAGCCCGTTTTTAAATGCATGGCTTGTCCCAGAGCATTTTTTGAGATCAAATTGTTAAATGAGCATAAGCTTGCAAGCCATGGGGGTAAAGTTCCGACCAAGTTTTTTGAGCAGTGCCAGCTGTGCCCACAAAAATTGCTCACCAAAAATTGTTTATTCCTTCATGTCCATGAGCATGTGACAGACAAGGCTTCTTGCTTATATTGTTACAAGTGTACGTGTGGGTTTACCTCTGAAAGCAAGCTAGATTTTGCCTCTCACAATCTCTCGTGTTCAGATTCTAAGAACGATGTGAATGCTGTTGCTTTGGCAAAGCTAGCTAAAGAGAACTTGTCAAGTGAAGCGATCAATGAAAATATACCAAAATCAAAAATGCCCCTCATGGTATGCTTTCCCAATCGTTCTAGCCCGTTGGCTAGCTCAAATTACACTCAACAGCAAAAATCTACTGCTTTTACCACCGTAAAGTCAGCTAATGGTTCGAGTATGAATACACTCAACGGAAAGTTTAAGAGCAACTCAGTAGCATCTGCTTCATCAGAGGACAAAGCTCAGGTTGGTACAAATGAAGCAATTCCTGCATCCATCAACTTAGACCCCAAAACGCTTTCCATGAACACAGTTAGGAAGTACGTTAAGTCATCAACATCTCAAAAAGTGTATAAAGCATGTAGTTGGCATCCTCGCAAGTGTTTGATGTGCCGTAACGAACTGGTCGTTGGTACCCTTAGAGCGTGGAAAAATATTCCTCCCAACTACGAAGGATGCCACAAGTGGAGATTAGGAAGTGAAAGTATGTCCATGAATGTCCTCAAGCCAATATCACCTAATTTGGTGGGTAGAAAATCGTTAAAAAATAACTGCATGGCGTTAAATGGTCCATCTTTTTCAATTGCCAAAATTAAAGATTCAGGGACCCCAAGCACGTATCTGTGTCACATCTGTAAGCACTCAATTCAAATCGACCACAATATTATACAGAAGCACTTTCGTCAGCAACATCCAGATGTTGAAATAATGTCGTTAAAACCATTGGTGCGAAGGTTGGATTTCAGCAAATCAAGCGTTCCATTGGAACTGCTGAGGTTCTCCATGAAGGCATCAAATATGCTGAAGGTAATGGTGAATAAGAGTAGGACTATCGTTGGTCTACCGAACCAGAAGAAAAACATTCCCAAAATTGGTCGACCGAAACTGGTTAAGAATAGGCTGAATAGTGTGGAGATTGTGAAGGTGTGGATGAAGTGCAAGGATTGTTCGTTCCAGACCAAGAATAAGAAGGTGTACAAGAGGCACCTCAACTCTCACAAAAATGCTGGATTTAAGTGTAAGAAGTGTAACTTGGAGTTTGTGTCGGAACCATCTCACAGAATACACTTGATAATGCGGCACGGCATGAAAGTGGAGAGTGAACTCAAAATGGATGGCAGTGAAGGAGGTGCGAACGGAGATTGTGTTTCGGGAGATGCCAATCCATTGGACACTTTAAAATGCAAGGTTTGCCACAAATCTTTTGAGCTATTGAGCGATTTACAAAAACATTTCCGTATTCACGGCATGGCTTTTCTTCTGTTAAACAAGGATGAAACAGTTTGGAGAAAAGTTTAATGGACATTTATTATTTTTATGTTACTGTGGTTACAAATGTATGAGTGTCTATATCTTTTTCTAGCATTTTTGTCTATTGTTTTAAGTTGGATTTATCTGTTGACTTTGATTTTTGGAATATGTTTACATATGTATCTAAATTTTTGCTTTGTTACGTTTTTTAAATGGAGTTAGCCAATGACTGCCAGCCATAAAAAATCAATGTCATGAAAAAGGAAGTAAGCTTTATCTCAAGTAATTAATGTGATTGCAATGATAAATTTTCTGGGAAATGGTGTGCTGAGATACTCCAGATGGAATTTTGTGCCTCTCCCAATTTTATGGTTCGTAAGGAGTTTAGTGTCGAGTAGGTGGTATAATCCCAGTTGGTGCTACATACATGTATAATGTTACGAATATTTGATATCTCAGGAATGATAATGTCATGGATATAATTAACTCCCATCAGTAATGTTATCTTAACCTTTCAATATCCCTCCTGATAGTAGTGTTATAATCTAAAATTTTTTATCAGGCACATCATCGTTATGTTAAATGATGTGCGCATGTGTCATTTCATCATAAGTTTAGACCTGCTCAATTGTATAATTCTGGGAGAAAATGCATGAATGGGTTGCACTAAAAACATTTATTTCATCGAAAAGATTAAGTCTCTGGACCTGATCAGTTGATGTGTTCATGCCATGGTCTTCAAGATCCAGGGCAGTAAAAGAAACAAATTCTATGAAACAATTATTTGTACAATGTTGCTCGTGGTTATTCTCGTTAATTATGAAATGTAACAGTGACCAATTTTCTAATAAAATAGAGCAAATTGAAATTGTGATTCTTCTTTTGAAATCCAACCCTCAAATCCTGAGTGTAAACTTGAGGGCAGATCCAAAAGAAATTCAGAGCCGGGAAGGTATTTTGTACCCAGAATACTCTGCCTCAAATTTTTTTGTTTTCTTTTTGTACCCTGGAACTTCATGTGCCCCTGCGTAGTATTTTAATTAAAACAGATTCAGAAATAGCCCTGGTGCTTATTTTGTGGTATCAAAGTGGCTAAAAATAGGACATGGTTAAAAACACATATAACTTGTTACTTTAGTGTTTGCTAACCTTTCATGAAGTGGTGCCCAAAATCATCTCTTATCTCTGACAATGTCAACATGATGTGGTCATGCAGGTTGCATTCCACGGAAAATGCATTACTTAGCATTCTTTGTGCATACTGGGTACATAACGTGAAGTACAGAACTTTATTTACTCTTGTAAACAGATGGCAACATTGAATTTTAAGCTTAAATTGTCAATAGGAGAGGGAATATGTAGTGCTTAACATAAATTTTTAATTATTATCCAGTTTCCCGAGAAATTAATTCTGTAACAGCATTACACATATCAACAATAATATAATTTTCATTAATTTCTCAGTAGCTTATTTGACTTTAATGAGCTTATAGATTTTTGGTTTTTCAAGATAGTTTGGGAAATTTCACTGATAGGAATGGGTGTGGCTTAAATAAAATCTTGCCGGACTTGGTGTAGTAAAAATAACTCACATTATCATTGCTTCAAATAATATCCAGATATGCCAGTGAATGTCATCCAAGAAAACGTCAGTAATCTCTTTCCAACCCTTCAGTGGTGGTACTCCTTGGGAAAGTGTTTCTGCCTCTTGACTATCTAAGTAGGATGGATGGGGGTCCAAGATAATTTTGGTGCATCTCGACCCCTACCTTTACGAGTGCTGAGAACATAGCCTTCAGGGATACAGCCCACCTCTTCCCCTCATCTTTTGATTGACCCTGTTAAGGATTGCAGATGCACTCACTCAGTTTGATTTGGACCCAGGATTAGTGGGACTTGTAATTGGAACAAATCATAATACAGCTTAAAACCTCAAACCCAAAAAATAGGTCCAAATAATCCCTGAGTCATGGTGACCAAGGATGAAATTTGCCAAATGAAAATATCAATTGGCTCAGCCAGGATGCAAAACTGGATCTCTTGATTGAGGGTCAGGTGTGCTACCAATTAAATTAACCATCCTTCCCAGGCACATCTCAGACTGATTTTACTGACAGACTAGGACGACTTGTGGCTTATTAAGCACTCTCGTGTGCTCAGCAAATCTTATCTCATGTGTCATTGCGTGAAAAAGACATCAACACCTTGTTTGCTAAACTTAGTCTGAGATTTGCACTGCAAGAAGACCGTCAGTTGTAAGCCATGAGTCTAAATCTACGCTAAGACATGATTTTTTTCAAGCTGAATTTTATCCTTTCACATTAGCCAATAATTAATCACCTGCGACCAAGCAAAGTGGATTGTTTTATGTAATGCTTCGAATCGCTGGAGCACATGTGTACTTTTTCAGATTTTGGTCCAAAAAATTTGGGATTTGAGTTGGGACTCATTCAATACAATATTTTTTACATTTCAACAACATTTAGTCGTTAACCCTTTCGCTACTAACGATGAAAATGTGCGGCAGGACGTTTCTTGACCCAGGAGGCGAAAGCCAGCAATTTTCGTCAGAGATTTTTCAACGCAGGCGAACGAATGCCGAAAATATACATTTCCTTGCTCTCCCTCTTTTATGGCGGTCCCGGGTTCGCGAAGTCTTAGTTTCGGGACCCAACACAGTGGAACAGAGGCCGTACCACCGAAATCCGGGAGCATGCACCCGGACCCCTCATATTATATTACCCCTCTTTGTGGTAAGGGACCGCAGTCATACAATTGTTCATTCAGGTAGTTTGCGAAATAAATATTTGCTTCTTTCTCAAACAATATAAACTAAGAATTGAATTCTTTGTCTTTTGAGCAGCATTTACAATTTTTAAACGAAATTCTATGAGAAATATTAACTTATATTTTGATTTCAATATAAACATCAACATGGAAATTGTTGATGCATAATATCCATTAATATTGGCGGTAGAGCTTTGTTCAAAATTTGACAATTCTCAGAATACAACGAGGAATTCAATTCGAAGTCTGCAATTTATGTTCAAGCAACAATTATCTATATAGCTAATTCATATAAACAGAGCAGGAGTTGACTGCGAACCAATGCCACTGGCAGGGTTATAAACCGGGAAAGCAGGGAACCCAACTACCCTCTGAGTTGAATATAATGTGGAGTTCCCACTGGGAATGGTCGAAAAAGGTTGGTGCTGAGACTGTGTGATTATCCGGGAGACCCTTCTTAACGAATGTCCTACAAAAATGCACCGTACAGAGGGGATGGAAGAGTCTCTTGGGGCTCAGTCCAGCAGTCATGCTGGGGAGGGAACTCCACTCTCTCAAAAGGGATAACTATCCCTACATCTAAACAGGGACATGCTTTTTCAAGTACCCACATTTGGATGCCAGGTAAGGGGCCAAAGGTGTTTGAACTGTGGGTCTGTATAGGAATGAGAGATGAGTAATTGACCGAGAGAAAAGGAATGCAGACGTGCAAGGGGGTATGGATGGAGTGTACATACACTGAGAGGATAAAAAGATGCTGAAAACTGTACTTTAGGGAAGGATGTGGTGTAGGTGAGCTGTGGAGGGAAAGAGAACTGGGTTCATGGAGAGAATGAAGAATAATGGTGTCCAGTATTCAATCATCAGAATTGTGGAGTCTAGTTACTGTTTAATTAAAAAAAAATTGGATCTGGATTGAATTGGATCTGGGTTTTTTCTCTGTGGATTTTTTGCACAACTTGTGCATTGCGGGTGACTCCCGTAAAAGTTATCACCGTGGCTAGTCCCGGTATACTTAAATTCGTCTAGATGGGACACCTCCATCAGTTCGAAGTCCGGGCCTGCTCTCCAGCTGTGGCGCTGTGCACATGATTTGGACTGCTTGTGGCATCATATGCTCAGCAGTCCAGCAACACCTTGCCCAGTTTTGTCCACAAATATCCACAGGAAGGAATGACGCCTCGGTAGCTTAACTGGCTAAAGTACTCAACCGGAAATCGGGGGATGCAAGTTCGAGTCCTGGTCAAGGCAAATGATTTTTTTCTCTGTGGATTTTTCGCACTAGTTATTGTTATTCACTTATTTTTGTCTGCAAGCGATAAGGCTGCCATAGGCCTCTGGGTGGAAGTGCTTCAGTCATACTTCCTTGTGTTTGACACCTGACCAAGGAGTTAGTTGTGATCCGATGTCTCTTTGATACACCCATCTCCAAGTAGACAACTAATATTGACTTCGCTTCAAGTATAACTACTGCGCTAATCTTTCTGCTTTGTTTAAGCAGCTCTACGAGTGCCCCTGCAGAATGGCTGTGTCTGGCTGCTACCCGCCCCAATGAAAATCCATAGAAAAGTGTTCTGAGTTTCTCTACTGTCATATTACCCTCAACTAAATGGGGGAATGTACTGCATGCAGTCCACTTCATTCTCTTAACCCCACAAATAGCCTGTCTTGTGTTGTGTTAAAAAAGGGATTTAATGTGACAGCATTGGGCTTCTCAGAGAGAATGACTTCTGTAAAATATAATGCTTAGCCATCCTATTTTATGTTAATGAGAAAGCTTGGCAAAATGGCAATGAACTAAAATCTCTATGATGCATTGAGTTGTATAATTCAGAGGTTTTGGAGTCCAGCAAGTCAAAGGTAGAACGGCTGAGGGTGTTGGATGAAATACATAGAGCAGGTGATGAAGAATGCAAAGCAAAAGCATTATGTATCCATGATTATGTAATAGGAGAATTCAGCAGAGACCTGTGGCAAACCAATCTTCAGGTAAATGATAATAAGCTGATGGTGGACTCCCACAGCGCCTATCAAAAATCTATCTGCAGCTACACATTTATTATTTGACTTGTTGTGATTCTCAAACTCCAATTAAGAGACTTCTTCTGGTAGCTTCTGAGTCTCAATGAATGACCCAGAGAGAGCAAGACAGGTTGGGGAAATAAATAGAAGCTGTTTTAAGACTTCTGAATAAGTGCAGTGGCGCCGACTCCATGGGGCCTGAGGGGGCCCGAGCCCCCTTAAAAATTCGTTATAGGTGAGGAAAAAATGTGTCAGGATTTGATTTTCCCCAAAGTGCCCTGATATCAAGATTCAAGCTATCAGGGTTCTAATGCTGATCATGTGACTCTTCTAAAATGCTTAAAAAACTTAAAACTCTACACTTATAAAATTTCTGGCAAGATCCCCGGTTTGCGCCCCCCCAATATTTTTTGTAAGTCGGCATCCCTGAATAAGTGTCACTGATTTTGTGAGCCAAAAAAAGCCTTTAATAATGATTTGGTTATTCTCTCTGGCCAAAAATTGCAATTCATGAAATGATTTTATGGTTGATGTACGAGAAAGATATGTGATGACAGAAAGAAATAATCCTATAGCAACCACTCTCTCAAATGCTTAAAATGAGGAAATGCGAAAGCTGCCCCCCTTTTTTTCATGAGCCTGTGATGTCATTGCTGTTCCTGTTCATGCACCCATTTGGAGGAAACTAAGGAAGGAAGTACTTGCTGGACGGTACACAACAATGACAAACCCTTTCTTCGCCAGCACCTCTATATAAATTGTCTTCTCTACCCTTCCTTTACAGGAGCCATGTACTTTGCCCTCTTGTGCCTGTCATGGGATACCTCTGGCAGACTCAAACGTACGTACAAACATAATGCGGTGCACAGATAGAAAAGCAATGATGAGGTTTTACTCAGATGAAGGCATCCTGTTTCAGGGTTATGAAATAAGGATGTGGAATATTTTTGTGGATACCGAACATATAAAGTTGCTGGAGGCACTGAATGCGAGGTAAGGGCACATACTCAAATAGTCTATTTGTATCCGAGTATCGCAGGTGGATGAATTTGAAAGAAGATGAAAATGCAGAGTTTTACTCAATCAGGTCTATCTAGGCCCAGACTGATTTGTTTTGAAACGACTCATATAATTAGGAGATCAGACTAAATTAGTATAAACTTGCTCAAGTCATCGTGGAGTAGAAAATATTTCATACCCCCACCCTTCAGAAGGGAGAATCTGTGATCATAGATGGATTTTTGTAAACAGATCACAACTTCGTTGGTGCGAAGGCTTCCGCGGTGCGCTGGTAATGTAGGCTGCATTTTCTGGGTTTCACCGCGTCGTGGAGGAGAAACTGTTGTCACCAACGCAACCACGACGCGGTGAAACCCGGAAAATGCAGCCTACATTAGATCACAACTTCCCAGTCATAGACTCCCACACCCTCAGTTAACCATGATTCAAAAGAATTAATGGTACCGTTATATTCTCTTCATCCTAAATTTCCCTTAAAAGGTACTATTATGAGGAAACTCTGACTTTAATGCATAACATAAAGAATTTTAAATAATTAAGAAGCAGACGATGAGAAACTGAAGAATGACGAAATTCGTTTCGTTAAAGCACGAATATTATATAAGAGGATCCTCAACAATTTAGTTGTCACCTAATGCGCATTTTAAATGGGTTTACAAAAGTTGCCACTCGCGTCGCTAACGGTTAAAGCGATTGACTATCGCTGTGAAATAAGGTATAATTAGAGGTATTAACTAAATTTTGCGTTTACCATGAATTTATCTATGAAGTTCACTACTTTTATACGCTTTTCCTCGCAATTACAAATATTATAATGCAGCTTAATGTAAAAGTATAGTGCACTGCACGCATCGCCGCGCTGCGGACAATTTTAAAAGCTGATCAAAAAGCGACCGAAGTGGTAACAGAAATCTACCATTCTGAGAAATAAATGAACCTCCTATATACAGTCTCTTTGCTTCTAAGTGACGAACGAATTGCGAGAGGCAATTCAGTTATTCAGATTTTTCACACACATTGTTTTCGTTTGGGCTGGTTATTTGGGTGTGCGTTGTGGTAATTAAAAGTAATTTAATATTTTGGTCGCAGTTTGTTATTTAGCAGAAAATGGATTTCCGAAGCGGTACTAAGAGAAAGCTTTCCAAAAATATCCTGGAAATGAAGGTAATGTCAGTCAATCGGTTCAGCTAAGTTCCTAATTGTCTTTCTGTTGAATTGAATTAAATCATCTAATTATTCCATACATAGTTCATGAAAAGGAGCAAAGAGAAGGCCGAAAAGGAAAAGGAAGATGAGGATAGGCAAATAATGTTCTCCCACGAAATAACACCTGGAATGAAAGAGTAAGACAGCCTTTCTTTCATTAAGGTGTAACTAAGGATATATAAGGTGTAAGTTTTTAATTAACCCAGAATTTTTTTAATTATAGGAGTAAATATGTTTTAGAGCCGAGCTACGTCCCATGCGAAGATTTAATCATTGGAAGGCTGTCCTTCCATGGATTCAATCCTGCCGTTGAACTTATCATGAAAGCACAAGCTGAAGAGGAGGAAGCTAGGGCTCGATTGGAGAAGGAAGCTGCCGAACGGAAAGCAGAGAAAGATATCTCGGACGAAGACATGGCGTGGCAGTACGGTGCGCTTTCTGGGACACTTGCCCGTAAATTCAAAAAAGCAGTCGGAGCCCAAGATGATTTAAATGGGCCCAAGAGAAGGAAAGAAAAAGACACCAAGTATACGTGGAAGAAAGGTGAAGAGTCCGCGGAGGACATAAACAACGGTAAATCTCATATAAGTGTGAAATAAATCAAGAGGGACAACGCTCAATAACATATCCTCGTTTTTGTGTGTATCTGTGAAATTACTGTGACTCTATAAATATTGTTTATATTACCAAACACATAAGAGTGCTTTCATTTCGGGAGGAGTTGTCCTTGGAGTGTCCTTTGCATCTTTTTAGACGTAGTTACCGATAGCATTGCGATACTGGAGCGTATTGGAGCGCAGGCTTCATGGGAACCCACCGTTGGGCCCGTACAGCGAAGAAAAATCAATGAATCAAGAAACATTCCTGACTTCTCCCTAGTCCCTACACATCACCACGGTCGAAGCATTCATTTCGTCCTAGCCGTGGGTGTTTTATGCACATGCGTGCTACTTGCTTTCTCACTGTAGTATTTCTAACTGTGACTGTCTCTGGCTCACCTCTATTTATGTCTGCATCTATTGAATGGAAGTGATTCGTAGCACATCAAATGCTTAAGAATACAAGCAATGGTCACAAGTATTTGGAAAATGATCATGAACGATATTTTCCGCATCAGCTCTCTGTTTTGACTTTGCCCTTAATTAGCTCGAGTAATTAAATCTTTACTGTGTCTTTGGGCTGAAGGAGATAGGGTTGTGGGAGGGATGTAATGCATCGACTTGGAGAGTCAAAAGCAAAGGTGCTTCACTTTAGGGTGTCCCTTATTTTTTATAATGGAAAAAAATTTTATTTGGACCGTACTTCATATTTACCTATTTAAAAGCTCAATGAGAGAGAAAATTTTCAGTATGATAAGGTAGATGATTTATATCCACACCACAAATGGGAGGAAATTGGTAATGTTGTGGTAAGTAGGATAAGAATTGGAGCTGTGAATTCAGAAAAAAACATTTAAGAAAGCTTTGAGACGAATCACATTTTATGCTATTTTTCAGTGGTGGGGGGATGAGGAGATATATCCCCCCCCAAAGCCTCTGAGAAATAGAAATATATTTAAAACTATCGCCTAGTTTTGACTTATGCATAATAAACTGCATCTGGTTAAAGCTAATTTTTTATTGACAAAATGATGTGAAATGTATCTCTAGGCATGCCATTTTTCAAAAATTTTCCCGAATCCCCTGTTGCCTTGGGGAGAGGGTCGCCACCCCAGGCCACCTGATTCCCTCCCAAAACATATTCCCAGTTACGCCACTGCTATATTCAAAGACATCACTTTTGACTTTTCCCCATAAATAGATGTGTTATAACTTGTAAAGTTCGTTAGCCCACGGGAGCCATATGGCACCCAGTGCAGTGCCGAGCCAATACTCCTGCAATGCATTATAATCTTAGGCGGATCTAAGGGGGGGGGGGGGGACGTTTCCCCTTGCCCCTCACCTAGATCCTCCTATGAAATTAGATCTACTAAGTATCTGCCCCCCCCAGACCCTTAAATAATATGCAAGATTTTTAATACGGTCCCATTATCACTGCGTTCATTTTGTATTACGAGGTATCCTTGTTGCCCCCCCCCCCCCCACAGAAAGAAATCCTGGATCTGCCCCTGCATATAATATGTGAATTTAAGCATACATATCGGTGCATATACTTAGTGGAAGGTTTCCTCTTATATTCAGACAGTTTGGATTGTGTTTATTTTTATTTAATTTATTCCCCACTTCCCCGTAATCAGCACATTGCGGCCTTTGTAACGGGTTTTCAACATTAGTGAAGCACAACACAGACATCCATGCCCTGGTAAGGGAGCACCTACCCAGACAGGATTCGAACCTACGACCTACGGATTGGCAGGCGGGAACTTTACCCCACCGCCTCACGCGTTGAGCTCATATGTGTCATATGTATTTTATAAATTTGAATCATGTGTGATTAAAAAAAAAACTTTGGGTACTGATGGGTTAATGGAAGATGATCAAAGCAAAAGCTACCCAAAAAATGTATGCTAAATTCTATACCTATATCCCTGCCAAGCGGAGTTGTTTCATTTTTCAATTCATGGCTTCAATTTTTTCAACTCCTGGAAGTTCTTGGAATATTCTTCCATTGTAGTAACTGAATGCAAAACAACAACCCCTCCTGTTATTCAGGGAGTTTTCCTCGTATGCAAGGGAATGATGTAAAATACTATTGCCCTTAGCCCTCGCCCATTGTCTAGAGGCTGCTGTGTGCAATCCCATCTCCAGGCAACAGCTGTTAGATGAACCATGAAATGACCCCCTGGTGGACCAATCCGAGCAGAATGAAGTTGGCTCATATCATTGTGCCCAGTAGCAGTCTGAGCCAGGGAAAGCGGATGTGGCTTTGCAGTGAACGTGTTTAAACTTCCATTGAATCTTAGTTACCATGAGACCAGACTCGCTTATTTGCAAATTATTTATTTTGTTTTGATTTAGTTAATTTATTTACATAAATAGATAAATAGAAATAGCTAAGAAAATCCATATTCTACGTAAAATTGGATAAACATTACATTGATTCGAATAAATATTCCGAAGATATAAGGTTGAATTTTTAAAAATAGAGTGCCAATGATTCTTGCATATCCTCTAATTGAAAGGTGTTAAGGTTCAATTTCCTCTGGAAGTCTAAAAAAAATGCTCATTTTCAGGTGTGATGGATATGGCGATATCTGTGAATGAGGTTTTTGTTTAATCTATTTTCTTGTGCTTTGGGCTTACATGCAGTAACTTAACATTGAATATGGTATTATTTGGCATTACCGAATGAACAAGGAGACAAAATTGAATCAGTGCTAATAGGTATATAATATTTTAAAATTCATATTGAATCTTTTAATAGCTAAAATTGTTCATTAATTGATAGGAACTCTCTTCAATTAGTTTAAGATGCTAATTTTAGGGGAGTATTGACATAATTGAATTTGGGATCACTCCTAACACTGCAGAAGAAGGCAAAATTAGATGATGCACAATCTGATATCTTGTCTGTCAAAGTCTTCAAGCAAAAGAAGAACTGAGTGGTAAGACTGCTGAGGCTAGAATGATCTGTGCAAGCCTCGGGCAAGCAAAACTGAGTATCTCTGTAATTTTCTATAATAAAATAATTTGAAATGTGTTAATGGGCACAATTATAGTTTCTCAAATCCTCAAGAGATGGCGCTGTACGCATCTCTCTCAATTTTCTGTGCTATTTAGAATCTATCCAGACTTAATTGATGAATTTTGGCATTAAAATATTGTCAAAACATACTTTGTTAATGAGGAAATAGCCACTGAAGTCCATAATGCCATGTTATGTCATGATATTCAAGATAAACTGACTTCTACACTAGTGCTCAGGAGTCCACCTGTAGATTGTTTTAGGTGGTGCCAAAATTTTCCCTGTCAACTGTAATCCTTGTCTAGGGGAGCTCTTTCGTCCAATGAACGTGAAGTGAGGACGAGAGTGCTAACACCCATTAAACACGAACGCACCTCACGCAAGTCAGGTGCAATTTTTGTAGTCCCCTTTACTTCACAAGGGGATAGATAACTGTTCAAGTGGCAAGCCTTGTCTGATGGCACTTTAAAAGGAAGGGCGAAGAACCCTGCCCCAACATGGTTTGCAACCAATCGCTGTCCCCCAAATGCACCTCACACCCTTGTCTAGTCGCACAACGTTGTCAAATGCATATGGAGCACCGAAATAAGCCTGACCTACCAAAACAAGCCCTTTCTTCAAATCATCAAAGCAAAGGGGGATTCATCCTCTGGGTCCTTCATGCTCGTTGTCCCTTCTGGCTCTTCATGGAACCCTTTTGTTTACATGTGAGGTGGGTGTTTCCCTTTCTTGCCTGGCGACCTTGCCCCCAACCCCCAACTAGAACCTTCTAAAAGTCGTCGGAAAACTCTCGGTGGCCGGACTGTAGTGATTGTCTCAAAAGGTAAGACACGAATTGTAAATAATTGAGGGAATGTCAATGATATCATTTAGGGATATGATATTACAAAGTCATCATACAGTTTTTGGCTATGGGTGAGCTTTGCTCGCATTGTGCTCACTGTTTTAACCATCGAGTATGGGATTGCTCTGACCAGGTCGGCAATCAGAGGGCAGAGGCCCTCTGATTGCCGACCTGGTCAGAGCAATCCCCCCCCCCACAACCCTTGGGTCTGTTGTAAAGCATATTTATAAGGTGTAATACAAAAGACTTAAATCATTGTTTATTTTTGCAATTATTAACCCTTTTACAGCCACCGGGCCGATATATCGGCCCTAGCTGGTTGAGCAAAAACTGCCAGGGGCTGATTTATCGGTCCGAATTATTGGACTTTTTTCCTATTGTAGCCTTTTCAACAGCTGTAATTTAAGTAAACCCCCATAAACTATGTATTGTTATAAGATCTAAATACATCGGTAAAAAATCTAGATTTATTAAATGAAATTAAGTAGCTGAAAAATTTTAAAATCTGAAATGTTGCTGATTCCGGCAAAAAGCCTTGGCAGTCTTCGTACATCCCACCTGAAATGGGCTGCCAGTAAAAGGGTTAAAATAAGAAGGAAAAATAGTGGGAGGTTTCCGTGCAGCAAAAGAGTTAAATTCTACTTTTTCATTATGTGCTCCATTTACAATAGCGTCAAAAGATAATATAAATAAATAAAATAAAGGTGTCAGAAGGTAAAAGATGCTTTTTTGATGGGGCTATTGGAAAAGGTTAATTTTGAGTTTTTTTTTTTAGATTTCATTGCAGTTTTAAGGAACAGATTCACTTACATAATTGGATAATAGAACCATAATTCATTGTTAAATTTTATTAGTTGTGAAATTCACTATTTTTGTTGTATTTTTTCTCATGAAATTGCTGCGTTTTCATTAATTTCTATCTAGTTTTTGAGAGCCAGAATGGTGTCAAAATCCATTAAATATATGCTTGTTCCCTTGTTGTAAAAATATCTGCATCTAGTAAACTGTAGCTATTTTCTTCATCTATGAGCAATAAACACGTACATGGTTTTCTTTGTTTTGCATATTTCAATAGCCATTTTATGGCCAAGGATTGATGCAATGATATCTCTTATGGCCTTTAAAAATTAATTTCTCTTGAGGCATTTAGTCGTAATTATCACTGATTGATGAAAGAATAAACCTTTGATTTTTTCTATGAATTTTAACAATGATAATTTTTGTGCTATCATCATTTCTCACTGTGAAATTGCACATTTTTCTCTTATTTTTTCTGGAGGCTGATTATCTTGTTAACTTTGAAATTTGAATGCAGCTAGGAATTTAGGCTAGGGGAGGTTTTAGGCACAACTAATTCTGGGGAGTTAGGGGGTATGGAATACTTGCCAGGGGAAGCTGGAGGTGCGGGGCCCTCCCCCAGAAAATTTTTTAAGGTAAATGGTTCAAAATGGTGAGTTTTATGGCCTTCTGAGGGATATTTTTATAATCCTTACATTATTCTATAAGTATTATTAATCCAATCAAGTAGAATGGATTAATTTAAGTAAATAAAAGATCGTAGCACTTTTCCACAAGAATTTTTTCACAACTTCCACCAATTGAAGCCTGAATCTGTTGAACTTAAAATGGATTAAACTTAAAAATTTCTCTGAGCTCTGGGGGGGGGGGTTTATCCCCCAAAACCCCCCCTTGCTGCACCACTGCTGTATGGCTACTTGATTGATGTAGCCAAAGGTCATGTTTTATGCCTTCGACAGTCTGTGGTTTAAATGCTTACTACATTTACAAAGAAATGTATCCCCAATTCAGTGCTTGGGAAGTCTGTCCTTTGTACGACGAACTACTCAAACTTTTGCAAGGAATAGAGCTTCACTTGCTCTGGTTGACAAAAATATACTTTTTTCTGGAAAATGAATAAAATACACTCATTCTTATGCATTATTTTCTTCTTTATCCAAAACTTAAATCCATAAAAATTTGTATCCCTTAAAATTTTCCTGTTGCAGAAACCATACTGATAGCTAAGATAACAGTGGGGAAGGTGACACTCAATTGAAATGCAAAGCAAGTTCTTTCTTTATTTTTCTAATCAATAGTGCTAATGGAGGGGAAATTGCAGTGGGATTTCAAATAGAAAGAGATGGATAATTCATTCATGACCATTTTATCATTAGTTTTTACTTTGCTTTCTTTGTCATTTTTTCCCCTGGATTTGTACCCATTCCATTGAAAAAATATATATACAGTTGAAAACCTCAAATTCAGAAACCTGGAAAACCAGAAATCTGAAACGTTTGAAAATTCCTCTGCGAAGATGGTTCTTATAGAAGATGAAGACCTGAAATCAAGAAAATTCAGAAACCCTTTGGTCCCAAGCTTTCCCGATTTGAGGTCCTCGACTGTACATTGAAAAAAGCTTTCTTTTTTGAGTTGGGTAAGGTTAAGGCAGGAAGGGTAGGGGGGTGATGATTAGGGAAGTAATGGGTGGAGAATGACACGAATGTTTTCAGCAATAGATTATGAAGACCCTCGGCATGAGAATAGCATTGAGTTTCTGCATCTTAAATTGGTTATTAGTCTGGCTATTGATTTGGCACTTTCCCTGCACATGGACCGTGTGAAAAGCTCTTGAAGTAGCCAGAAATTTTCTTCATTGAGTGCTGTGATGGTATGCGGGTTGCCTATAATAGTAAATTGTTATCTCTTTGCATGAATCACAAAGTCATGGATTTCATAAAATAACCTATTAATTTAGTGTTTATGGTGCTGTGGTCATCATTGATTTTTACCACAATGGATGTAGTTTTTGTTGCTTGGTCTCCACCAGTGGCACGGACTCCATGGGACCTGAGGGGAGCAGAGCACCCTCTAAAATTCGTTATGAGGGGGTGAGGAAAAACATGTAAGGCTTGCCGATTTTCCCAGGAGTGTCCAGATATCAAGAGTCAAGTTTTCAGGGTTCTAATGTTGATTACATAATTCTCCGAAAATACTATAAAAAATATAATGAAAGATGATTTGCAATTTTCCACAAAAATAAATTTAATCCGACCCGAGTTTCGATGTTACTACATCATTTATGAATCAATTCCACTCCATCTTGCTTGATTCCTCGAATTTTATACTTTAAAAAATTTAAAACTCACTTTTCCTAAAACTTTCTGGTGCAACACTCCTGCAATGCCCCCCCCCCCCCCCAATATTTATTTTGAGCCAACACCCCTGGTCTCCATAGGTGTACTTTAGGTGTACAATTTTTACTTGTAATCTACTCCAAAGCTCGTGAGAATAATCACTATGTTTGAGTAGGTAATGAAAATATAGAATTTGAATTCCATGCGTGCTGATGGGAAGGCAGTTACCACAATGTTAACCTCATCCACATTTTTGGTCGAACATATTTATTTATGTCTTAAGATGGACGGACCAAAAAATAGAATAAAAGAGATAGTGGGACCAACTAAAATCTGATTTGGAGAAGGTAGAAGCTTCAAAAGAGGGAGAAATTAAATCAAAAGCATTTGTGATCGTAATTGAAAACTTACTGATTGCTTTATTTAATTAATTACAATGTTATAATTACAATTTAGCTCAAATGCAATTTTTCATTTATTTACCTCATCACTGAACATAGTCTTTGTTTGTGGAGCATTAGCAGTGGAGTAAATAAAGGGTGTAATCCCAGTAATTAATCACCCCCAAAGGCTAACAATGAAATTCAGGAATATTAATTGTATGAATATAAAAAAAACTCTTGAAACACAGCAGTTTATATACAAGGATTGCCCTGAGAAAAAATTCCCCTGCTTCGAGAATCGAACCACAGACCTCAGGCTTTCCGCCGCTTTGGCTTTGAGCCTCAGTGTAATTGCTATGGGAATTAAAGAACCTGGATGGCGTAGTGGTCTGCGCAGTGGCTCGGAAAGCCGAAGGTCCGGGGTTCAATTCCATGGTATGGTATATTTCACTGCCGTTCATGCGGCAGAATTGAAAAATTGCACAGCATTTTATGCCTTTAGCAAAATTCAGTAAAAGGAACAAAGCAAGGAATTTAAATCGCAGCGGCTGTAACCTGGGTGAAAGATTTTATTGGGTTTTTCTTTTCCATTGGGACAGCGTCTCCTCTCACGATCATCATCTCACAAATTAAAATCCTATTTTTGCCACCGAGTATTAGGTGTCCATGATTTCACACGGATAGTATTTGAAAATAAGGTTTCATGTATGAGCCTATCCAGCGAGGGGCAGGAGGGGGCACCTGCCCCCCCTAGAAGCAAAAATTGCTAATTTCTTTAAGGAAAATAATATTTTTCAAGCAAATAATTTTAAAAACTAATAAAGAGCTGTTACAGTTTCCTTAAAATGTTTGTTTCATTCACCTAAATCTTACCCATGAACAACCATGGCTTGCCCCCCCCCCCCCTCTAGTTTTGATCCTGGGTACGCCCTTGGTTTCATGTGCGATTTATGGACCCACTTATGAACAAGGGAGATGGAGAAGAGGTGGAAGGTCAGAGAACTCGACAGGAGTAACGATATTATCGGTGAAATTAGGGACAGAAGAATAAGATGGTGGGGCCATGTTCTGAGCAAATAAGACGAAAGTAAGATGAAGGAATTTTTACCCAGATGGACAGAGACTGAGAAATAGACTAAGAAAGGGATGGTGGGACCAATTGAAATGTGATTTGGAGAAGGTTGGAGCTTCAGAAGAGGGAGCAACGGACATATAGAGATGGAAGGAAATTGTTGGCTAATGCAGCTAAATGTCAACTAGGACATACTTAAGTGGCCCTGGGAGTAAGTGAGTATTAGGTGTATCAAATGTTAAGCTGCAGTAGAGGCAGGAATGCTTGCTTGAAGTGCAATGGGGGATCGTGGGGGTAGGCTATCCATGGAGTAGGTTTTCCAAGTCAGGAGCTGAGTTGAAAAACCTGAGTAAATTTTCATATTAATTCTACGACCAAACCTCCGATAAGATACAGATTAGTAGATAATGAAAGTTTTATTTTCATTAATTTTAATATTCACGAAGAAGACCGAAAAATAGAATAAAAGAGATAGTGGGACCAACTAAAATCTGATTTGGAGAAGGTTGAAGCTTCAGTACAGTAGAAGAACAGAACCCAGAATTACAGAAGTACAGTACCCAGGATTTTATTGATATCTAAAAGTAAGTATTTCATTTTCTAACTTTTCATTTCCCAAACCAATACTGTATGAGTTGTGGTGTAAATCAGTGACGATCCTCATTTCAGCCTGGTGGATGGAGGTGGCTCCCCCTATCCTTACATTCGCCCCTGACGGAAACACCTGTAGCAACTTATAAAATTGTTTTGGCCTCAATGCAGAGCGTGACTTAGGTGGTGAGAGGTGATATTGAAACCAATCTCGTGGTGAAACGTTTCCATGTGTGGCTTCAGTGGAAATTTCGACAGTAAGCAGTGATTCCTTCCACATTCATCCATTTTCTCAGAGTGAAATCGTCGAGGGGAAAGAGTGCCCAAGGAAAAAATGTATCAAATTGCAAATACTATGATAGAGAGAAGAATGGAGTGGAGGGTTATGCCATTCCCATTTTACTAGTGACAATAGAGGCATGCAGTTTTTACCATTTGACTAGCAGGCTGCCCGGTGTTGCTCAGGAGGGATAAGAACCTAAACAAATGGGAAACCGGGGTTCAGGCTGGTATGGTGGCTAGAGTGTTGGCTTCCCACCCGGAGAGCTCGGGTTCAAATCCTGGCAGTGGCAGAGAATTTTCAGATACTGCCCGATCCCTGCTTGAGTGTTGTGTGGAGGACATTTCAAGCGCAACAATCCGTCCGTCGGATGGGACGTTAAGCCGTGGTCCCCTCGGCGCCTTTCGTTAAGAACAGGCTAATGCCGACGCCGGGTTTCTCTCCACCCTTCCTTCCATACCCTTCCCTCATGGCGCAAATGACCTCAGCTGTCGGTCGCCTCCTCCAAATACCATAAGTGGGAAACTTGGAATTTATGGTCACATGGCAGGATTTTTAGGTAAAGGAACAAAGCAGGTATTTTGATGGTCAGGGATGCTGACTTACAAAAAATATTGGGGGGGCCCAAACTGGGTATCTTGTCCCGGGAAATTTTTATAAGTATTGGGTTTTAAGTTTTTCAAGCATTTTAGAAGAGTCATATGATCAACATTTGAACCATGAAAACTAGAATCTCGATATACAGACACTACGGGGAAAATCGACAAGCCTGACACTTTTTTTCCTCACACTATAATGAATTTTCGAGGGGGCTCGGGCCCCCTCAGGCCCAATGGAGTCGGCGCCACTGATTATGGTATACCTATGTAACAGCAAACAATGGGGAAAAGGATTTCTGTATACTACGTAGCCGTGGCATAACAATGGTTGGGGATGAGGGGTTGGATCTCCCCCAATGCCTCAGAGAAATAAAAAAATATTTAAAACTATTGTCTAGTATTGACGTAAAATAACTACCTCTGCTTAAAGTTCAAATTTAGTGCCAAATTGATCTAAAATGTATTTCCAGGCATGTCATTTTTCAAAAATTTGACCAGATTTTGCTAGGGGGGGGGGGGAGTTAGGGGTCGCCATCCAATCCCCCTTCCCCTCAAAGGCATATAGGCATATTCCTAGTTACACCACTGATCAGATTATACCCACTCCACAACATTAATTGTTGTGTACATCCATTCTTGTGAAGGCCAAAAACGTGTGAACAGCAAAAAAGTTAACGCAGAGAGGATTAATTGTTATGTGTAGAATCCTTTGAGTTACGTTTCCAGATCCAGAATTTTTTTCTGGGGGGGGTGGGGGGGCGGCAAAAGAGCTTAACAGGTAAATGGTCTTTTTATATTTCAGATTAAATATAAATACAACAATTACTATGCGAAATATTCTCTTTATTTCAATATTAAATTTATTAAAATGAAATTAAATGAATAAGGCTCTGTAATGTACAAAACGAAACGAGCATAATGATAACCGTATGAAAAATCTTGTCCATTTTTTACGCGTCCCAGGGGGGCACGTTCCCCCATGCCCCCCCTAAATCCGTCTATGGATAAAGAAGATACGATTCTTCACTAGAACTGAAAAGTATTAAATCTATTTCTTATGATAATTGAAAAAATGTGATCGGCTTCTGCTTGTTCCCTTAAAATAAAAAAATCGGCATATGGTAAAGTGTTGCTGTATCCTTCGTCCGTAGGCAGCAAACATCTACATATATGTTTTGCTATGTTTTGCGTATTGGGTAAGGATTAATGTAATGATTTCTCTATTTGCTCTTTAGGGTATATACAGGGTGTAGAAAAATCGTGTAACGAAATATTAACCGTAAGAAGCTGATGTCAGTAGGAATAAAAAATACTTATAATATAATATATAATGAATAGAATATAAGAATAAATAATAATATATAATAATAGAATAAAATAATAATACGGGATGTTAAGGTCGAAAACGCACAATTTTTAAACTAAAGAAACTTTGATCTAAGCGCTCCGATTGGATGCGAGTTTGCACTGTTACCAGATGCTCTGGACAACTCATGACTTGCAATGCTTTGCCGGCGGGAGATCGCGATGTATCCAAGGCATCCGGCAACAGGGCAAACTCGCGGCCAATCGGAGTGCTCGGCTCTTACGTTTCTGTAGTTTAAAAATGGTGCGTTTTCGACCTTAACATCATTATTAATTTTTTTCCTGTTGCCATCAGGTATCCTGGGTTAAATTTTCATGATACAATAATTCTCCACCATGTATATAAAGGAATGCTAGAGAAAAATAAATTGCATTAATCTATGCATAAAGAAGATATAAAAATAAATTTATAAGTACCTATATGTATGTAACCAATTATGTATGTTTCCTATTATTTTTTTATTGCCTAAATCGAAAGATTATTACTCCTGGAGTACGCATTTCACGCTCTTAGATTTTTAAATGACGATATCTATTTTTCGCGATTAAATGAAAAGTGAATATTTTCAAGTGCGCGAAAACGCGACGGCTAAGTATGAATGCTGGGAAAACTCCGTGTGACGTCGTTCTGGTTCCCGCTGTCGCCGTGTGAGGTGACATTGGGGCGAGGATATGTGCGCCGCTGCGATGCAGGGTGCTAGCAGGTAGCAGAGTACTCTGCTAGCAAGTAGCAGAGTACCCTGTTAGCAGGTAGCGCTTGGCTTAAATAAGGATTATTAATATCCTATCGAAAGAAGGAAACTTTCCGACCATAGGCAATTTTAATAGGTGATTATAAGACATGTTTCCCTGAAGTCTGTGCCTCATGCATGCATTGGTAACCTCAGACGATGTAAAACTCCTATCTACTCGCATAGAAAATAGGTTTCTGTGATGTCACATGGAGTGGCATCGCAAGGGCGCCAATCTGGCCTTTTTCAAATGCGGTTAAAATTGACCATTGCCATACGTCTATACCGGTATTTCTAAAACCAAATAATTTGTATATTATGAATACACTAATGGTGGGTAACGAATCGCAATCAATGCCTTTCGTTTTCTTTGATGAAGGAAACTACCCTATTTCCAATATTTCGATAGAAAGGAGCTTTGCCAAACCAATCTTAGGATAGTTGAGCAGTGATGATGATAATAAGGTGTTAATTTTGGCAGGGGCGGATCCAGGATTTCTTTCTGGGGGGGGCACAAGGATACCTCGTAATACAAAACGAACGCAATGATAATGGAACCTTATGAACAATCTTGCAAATTTCTTTAGGATATGGGGGGGGGGGGGGGGCGGCACGTGCCCCCGTGCCCCACCCCCTAGATCCGCCAATGAATTCTGGCCTCAGGTTTTCCAATCTGCCTGACCCCTGGCTTACAAGCCCCCTGGAGAAATCCCCCTGAAATTGCATTAATCTATACATAAAGAAGGTATAAAAAAATATATAGGTAAGTATATATGTATCAAATGGGGTGGTTTCCTATTACTTTATTATTGCTTAAATCGAAAGATTATTACTCATGGAGTACGCATTTCACGCTCTTAGATTATTAAATGACGATATCTATTTTTCGCGATAAAATGAAAAGTGAGAATTTTCAAGTGCGCGAAAACGCGACGGCTAAGTATGAATGCTGGGAAATCCTGTCCCTGTACGTGGCTAACGTGTTCGCCTAACGGCCCTAACGGTGCGCGCCACCACGTTTATCATCTCCGATTCAATCGTCCCGTGCCACCCGGCATCGCAGGCGTCTGCGGAGGGGGGCGGGGCGATGCTGAGCATTCCAAGGTCATTGCAAGACACAGCCATCGCGCTCCGTCGTTCAGTCCACAGGAGAGAAAGCTCAGCGACCGAACGCACTCCGCAGCAGCAGCAGCAAGAGACAAACAAGATGAGACTGAACGCCGTGTTCCCCAACTTCCAAGCCGACACCACCCAGGGACCCATCGACTTCTACCAGTGGCTAGGAGACTCGTGAGTACCACTTATTAAATCATTCTACCGATTTAGAACTTGAGAAGCATTCTGGGAGCCTCCCCTTCCTTCACGCACATCCCTCTTAAATTCACTGTTAGGTCTATTCCCTTTCGTTCTGTTTAAAAATTCTATTCTTTTTCTTCCTCACTCGTTTACCCTAAATTCTACCCTCTAATACTGTTTTCAACATCCCCTCCCCGCTAAGAGCCCCCTCCATCCATACCTTCTGTCTCCTCGTCATCTCATCTGAAAGCTGCCTCTCCTCACCCACCATGTCCAGCACTTCGTCGTTCCTTTTCCTCTCCGTCCATTTCACCCTCTCCATCCTTCTCCATACCCACATCTCGAATGCCGCCAATCTTCTTTCGTCCTCTTTCCTAGGTGTCCACGTTTCCGCGCCGTAAAGCGCTACACTCCAGATCAGACTCTTCACTAACCTTTTCTTTAAATTCTTACATAGCGATTCCCTAATATGCTCCTAACGCCTCCTTTGCTAGTGCAATTCTCTTCCTGATGTCCTTATTGCTGTATCCGTTTTCCTCTAATGCGCTGCCCAAATAGTTGAATTGCTCTACCTGCTCAAGTTCCCCCCCCCTACTTTTATCTTGAGTGTGAGTGACATTATCCTTTATTAGTTGTTATCATTAATATCAATGCATGGAGAACCCCCGCTTTAAGATGGGTTCGCCTTGCGATGTATTCGTCGTACGATCTGAACTGACTCTACGCGCGCTTCATGGCGTTTCAAATTCCAACGATTTTGTTTCCATTCGTGCAATATTTGATTAATTTCGCAATTTTACGCATTCTTTGCCAACGGAACACATTTTTTAAATATGAACACTTACATGCGCTGATGGTCTTTAACAACGAAATAGTTTATTCTATTTACGTATTTGAAAAGAGTCCTCGTCCGGAAATAATGTCGATTCAACATATCGATGGCTAAGTTCTAACAACACGTACCTCAAATTCGGCCGGTTTGAGACGGGTATCTTAAACGAATCGTAATAACATAAAAAAAATAAAATACAAGCAACAAACGACCCTTTGTTTGCAAATGAATGCTTTTTTTTCAATTTTATGAACTTTCTGTTTTTAATTTCAGTGTGCAAGTAAGAAATATTAATCGTTTTTTTTCTCTCCTGAAAATCTGCTATTTTTGAGATACGTGTTGTTAGAACTTGGCCGTCGATATGGTGGCATTTGGTTTACGATCAGTCTTCCAAATTAACGGATTAATAAGCAAGGGTGAACTGTATTTAAACTCTATCTCGTATTACCGGGAGGGCAGTTACGCAAGACCATCCCGGTTAGTGTTGAAATAAACACTTGTAATTGTCCACGATTGTAAAATTAATTACGAGCAAGGTTCCAATATTATTACATTATCTACAAGGTGTGGTGACATTCAAAATTAGGTCGTAATAAGTTTTATAATCGTGGAATATTGCAAGTATTTTTTTCAGCATGGAAAAATACCACTCAATAACCCTTGAATCTTCGGATTTTGACATCCCATTTCCATGTTCATTGCATTTTGTGGGCATATTTTGGAAAGTGTATCTTCGATGGTTTCCTAGTATGAATATTGCTTGGCTACTCATTGAGGAGCAGAGGATTCAAAGAATTCCAGATAAAGCCAAAAATAAAAGCCTTAATAAGCCTTAAAAGTTAGATAATGCCTTTGGTCACCCACAAACAAAAATCTCCGAAGTGCATGGTGACCCTGGATAAGAAACTGACGACCTCCCTATCCTGATTGCGAAAAACACACACGCCTGTGACTTAGTTCTGGTCGAGCCCTACCCTCACATATACTGACCACTGTCACCGAGTGAGTGAGGTGTTTAGGTTTAACACGCAAGAATTCTCGCGATGCGAGTTGATCCATGGTAAGGAAATAATCTCCCTAACCTGTAGGTGTGAAGTTAGCTCGCCTTTAGCTTAGTCTAGGGTGAGCTCTTCCCTTACCTGTCTCTTACCAGTCATCAGATTGCAACAGCGAGTGAGAGTTTAATGAGTTCCGACGGAATAACCGAAGAATTATTATTATTAAATTGTTACAAGTAGGCCATTGGTCTGGTGGTAACATGTACATGTATGATGCAAAAACTATAGAAAACATCATAAGAAACCCTTGGTCCCTACTTCTTCAACCGCTTTTTAAAAATATGTAAATTTTTGGGGAAGGGCTCAAATAGTTTTGCTGATAGGTCGTTCCAACCCCTTATGGTCCTATTCAAGAAGGAGAACTGCTTCGTATTTGTCCTTTGTGATCGGCACTTTATCTTGAACTCTTGATCATTTTTTCCAACAAAGCTGGGTTTTGAAATGTCCTTCCCAAACTATTTCCATGCATTTTCCCCACTCATTATTCTAAACATGCCACGTAGCTTCTTTTCCTCCTCTCTTGTAAACTCTCCCACCTCAGAACTCTGAGCATTTCTGAAACACTTTCCGTTTTCTTGTGCTTTCCCAACACATACTTATGGCAGCCTTTATCTGCACCTTCTCCAATTTCTTCACCTCTCCTTTAAAATGTGGGTCCCAGACAAGAGATGCGTACTCTAATGTTGGTCGTAATGACTATAGAATTCTTCACTATCCACATAACCAGCACACACTTATGCAGAGATCAACCCGATGGTTTGGATTATGAAGTTAGAGCTCATACTGGATTAAGTCACCGGCGCGTGAAATTTACGGTCATTCAGGGTCTTTCTTTCGCACTGTGACGTTACGTCGTAAAATCTGGTTGACTTTTCACGTAAGTCCAGACAAGGGAAATACTCCAACCGTCGGTCACATGCTGGATCAGGGTAAGACTCCACAAACAAGAAAAACAGCTCACAAGAAAAAGGTAGCCAAAAACAATTTACGAGTTATTACCGTACGATATCTATTCAAAGTAGAGTATTCAAAAAATCAGAAGTATTACAGAAAACAATGATAGTAAATTCATGATCCCAAAGGAAACATTACCAGCAGAAAATTGCTCTAAAAATCTCATGGCTCACAAGACATGTGACTCCCAGCAGGTCTCGACCAGAAAGGGAGCTTGCCTATGCAAGGCGAGACAGCATTTGAGGGGAGGGCTTCTTCCAGGGAGTGGAGGGGTAGCCAGGCGAATTCAACTACTGCGCCACTGATGCGTCGCTGCCCCTGCAGAACCGGCCGCTCCACAAAACACCATTCCCTGGTTTTGAGACAACAGCCAGCACCCAGAATTTTCCCCTCAACTTCTGGGGTGGAGACATCAGAGGAATCGTTCATTGGAACACATGGAGGGGAAGGAGATACTGGGGTGAGGTGTTGGAGGGAGAGAGAGTTTGTGATAGGACAATGGTAAAACTTCTCACTCCAAGTGCAATACTAAGGCCTTAGCACCGATTTCCCCTTGCTTGCCAAGGAGAAGTATTTCTCCGCAGTAGTCCTATATAAGTCTTGCATTGCAGGTAGGCTGGTTCGGAGGCTGGTTCGGAGGCTGCTTCGGAGGCTGTTTCAGAGACTGTTTCCAGAGACAGGATTTTCCAGAGACAGGATTTTGCGAGACAGGGCACTTTGCTACAGGGACCCTTTGCGCAAAAAATCCTTTGCGCGAAAAAACCTTAGCGCGAAAAGTTCTTGGCGGGAGAAGTTCTGCGGATAAGTTCGGAGGAAGTTCGAGGAATTTCTGGGGGGGGAGGGGTACCAGAAATTTTTGGGGGGGGGCAACACTTAAAAAATGCCACAGCACTTTTGTTTGGGTGTTACTCTTCACCCGGGATTTGAACGCGGGACCCTTCAGTCATCAGACTAGCTCTCTGCCCACTGGCTCATCTTCACCATAAACGTACCTGTTGTTATGTAGTAGGTAAATTCACGATAATTTTACTGGGATTCTAGATTTCAGGTGCGTGATTTAAGTGCTCATTATTGCATCGGCTGGAGGTTTAGATATAATGACCGTCTTGTTGTTATACTTATTTCCACCCTTCTGATATTCTGTGGGATACAAAGTCATCAGATTAAATACACCAACGGATGAACTTCGCCATGAAAAAATATTTGATTTAGCCGGGGTTCGAACCCGGATCTGCCGGTCAGGTGTGTTACCCAGTTACACCACCAAGCCATTTTCTCAGAGCGAACATCGGGATGGGTTTTACCGAACAATCATCAGATTAATCAATAAGAAGCTCGCCTGTGTAAAACAGGAATTAATGAGTAATGTTTCAATCCTGGCGGGGTGAATGGCGGTGTAATTTACATGAATGCCATGAGACGAAATTCCCCCGGACCGGGAATCGAACCGCTGACCTTAAGCCTTCCGGGACACTGAACGCCAATAGTTTGTGGTTCCATACCCTGTGCAGGGGAATTTTTTATCAAAGGAATTGATGAGTTTTTTCGAGTTTTTCGATACATTTTCAATCATTTCTTCGGATGAAACCGTGAAGGTCTGTTACTGGCTAATCCGCGGATATTACTTGAATTAAAAACAAAACTAGTCTCCCATTTTTGGGATCGCTTCACACAAAAAACTCATTAATACTCAATCAACTCATTAATTGCCGGCCACGGTGGCGGCGGGGTAAAGTCCTCACCTGCCAAACCGAAGGTCGCGGGTTCGAATCCCGCCTGGGTAAGTTACCCTTATCCAGGTCATGGATGTTTGTGATTGTTAAATGTTATCCACCCTGATATAAAGGCCGAACAGTGCTGTTTTCAGTGGCGTGTAAAATAAATAAATAAATTAACTTTACTGAAGGCACTGCCTCAATGGTTTTCCGACTGATTTTAAATATTATTTGTATTAATCAATGCAAAATGGCAGATTCCTCTGCAGACCTTATTATTTGGTGTCCTTCATGGCGTAGTTCTCATGATTTTATTCTGCATTTTATGAGATTTATAATTATTACAGGTGCAAATATCTTTGTAAATTAATCTCGGAGAGCGCAAATCGTAATCACGCGAAATTGAATGGAATCCAATTTAATTTTTGCAGAGCATTCATGTAACTTCAAAAACGTGGTCTTTGAAAGACGATCCGGAATATATGTATATGTTAAAACCTACGTTTGAACTTAATAATTTCATGCTGACGTAAACATTGAGTGGATGAACTTCGTGAGTTAATGAAAGAATATAGGAAGAGGATTTGAAGTAACTTCAAATGCACCAGCAGCGGAAGATTTCCACGAAATCACGCCAATTGCGACTGCTAACGAAAGAGTTTGAGTAATTTAACTGGTTCACAATCTTTAATTGTAAACCTGGTTAATAAAAAGGCATCAAGCTACAGCAGCGAGTGGCGAATTAAATACACAATCTGTCATATTGGAGAGCACGGATTTTTCGTTTCAGCGGTCGTTTGAGTAATGGATTCGGATACGGGCTGGTTGACTCGAGTAACAACATCTATTGCAAAAGGCATCTGCAGTTATCATCAATTGCTACTCAAAGTCAATCAACTGTTTGCAAAAGCTAATGTTATCTTCGGCCAACAGTTTAACCTCACACTTTTATCAAATTTGTCTCTAGCATGGAGATATCACGTACGTTGCCAGTGAAGTAAATGGGTCACAAGAGTACTTGTCATTTGTACGCGGTAGGTATAGGGGAGGCCATATCATTCCGTCGCGTTATTCGCTTACTTGCAAAAACACGCGGCTGATTTCTTTACTAATATCTTTATAACACTGTACTTTATTGTCACCAATTTCCGGATCCGCGCAAATCGACGTCACTTTTTTTTTATAGCTCAAACTTTCAAGCGAATTTTTCCGAAAAAAATTACCCCTCTTCAAATGATTCTACAGCAATCATCAACATCTCTAGAAGGCTTAAATCTATACTTTATGACAGTGCAAAGTCCATATTACTATATTGCAAAGTTAGTTTACGAATATAATCGGCGGCGTGAAGCCAAAAATAAATCTAAAATACGCAATTTTCGACAAAAAGGAAAAAACAAGTTTCCATTAGAAATAGTGCTACTTCGACGCTAGTGCTACTACTATATCTAAGCAAACAATTTTTTTTATAAAGAAGTAAGCATGAAAGGTGATACCCCAGTCATATTATTGCATAACTTATATAGTCTAAGCGAGTTTCAAAAAAATCGAAAAAATGATTTTTGTCCTTTTTTTCCGGATCCAGACCACTGTGCGTCGTAGCCTCAGAGAAACGCAGATCCCGCGATATCCTGACTGTCGAGGGTAGCGATTCAGGTTCCAAATCACCGGCACTTCACCTCTGTTTCCAGGAGGAAGCAAGGCACAGGCCTCCATTCTCACTATCACTGCGGCTCAAAATCTCCAAATTATGTCGATCCGTTTTCAGTCTCTTCGCCATGATTACAGCCGCAGAAAACAGAGATTAAAACTAAAGATGGACGGATCCAGGATTTTTTTTTCGGATCCGGATTCGAATCGGATCCTTGATATAGGGAGCCGGATCTTTCGGATCTGATATTTTCGGATCCAAATGCATTTTCAAATTCCTGACGCTGAGATTCCCCCGATGATTGTTCAATCTCTTGGGAAGAGTCACACTATGTGCCAGTCGTATTAAGCCTTTTTTGTTTTCCACGGCTGAAATTCTCCTACGTAACCTCTGCGGGAGCTTTCAAACAAAACGGTTCATGAGTAGGACAAGAATCGCATGCGACGGCGCATTCGAAGATAGAATTGGAACTCTTTCCACCCTTTCGTTGCATTCACTGAAGATATTATTTAAAATTTCGGATCCAGATCCGATGTCTTCCGCGACTTTGGATCCGATATATCCGACGAAGGGCAATATCCGCGG